>NC_138740.1:32595573-32703073 GCF_965113295.1 Leuciscus leuciscus | reverse complement strand
ACACACACACACACACACACACACACACACACACACACACACACACACACACACACACACACACACACACACACACACACACACACACACACACACACACACACACACACACACACACACACACACACACACACACACACACACGGTGCAGCAGTGTTTCCCGCTCATATCACTTGGCACTCTGTACCTGAGAATCCCCACCAGACAGGTCCTGACATCTCAACATGGCAACTCATGCACATGGCAACCCTCTCCGGCCCAGACACTTTCCACCCTGAACAATCTGGCAACCCGTCAGGGAGGCTCTGGGGGAGTGTAATTAAGAGACGAGTGAAGACAGATCCCAATCCCCCGTGCACAGAGAGTGTCTTTACTCAAATCCACAGCACCAACACATGCTCCACTCAAACCAAAGCAGTGTAATGCCCCAGGGTGTCCTCAATCTGTGCTCTTCACGTCCTTACAGGAATAGTGCATCCAAAAATTACAATAAAGATGTTTCGTGTCAGGTTTATCATCAAAGATGTGCATTCAAATCACAACAATGACATTGAAAAGCTTCAGCGGATTCTTTTCTCCACACAAAAGCTATCGTTTAAACACAACTAAGCCAAGTATACTAAGGATACCTAATTATACTTTTAAGTATATCTCGATCAAAAGATTGAGTACAAGTATAGGCCAAATATATTTAAACTTTTCTGTCAGTATAAGTCAAGTATACTAAAGGGTAAACTATTGACAATAGACAACGGAGCTTTTTGCCTGTAAAACTTAACAGTAAAGTCATACGGGTTTAGAATAACACCAGGAAAATGATTGCATCATTTTCATCTTAGATTGAAATATTTCTTTAAGGTTACCTCATCTTTCAAAGTCTACTGTTTTATTCCTTTCCAATGTCATTCTCTCTCCATCATTGGGAAACCATCATTGACCTACATACACCCCGGGCATCAAAACTGCATGTAGAGGAGTGTATCACACACACACACACACACACACACACACACACACGCACGCACGCACACACACACACAGTTTATTACTCTTTTAGCTCATGAGAATTAATTAAGTTTAATTTAAGTATCAACTTTGACTCCTAAAATCCTTAAGGAGGAAAAAAATGGGCACAAATGAGTCCATAGTTGTCATAATATAAGAGTAAAAGAAGCCGCTCTGATCATTTGATCTTGGAGAAAAATCATTAAAAATGCATAATGTAATCAAATATGGAAATCTTTGACTTATTCGCTGAGTTTGAGTCATTATTAAGACCTCTATTTTTTTTTTTTTTTTTTTCAGAATAAACATCTGAGAAGCAGGAAAATCTCCATTTGTTCTCCATTTAATCTGTAATGCACTCTAAGAAAGTCTCATTTCTGATTGTTCTCTCCTATAGGAGATTGAAGAATGCTGTAGATCAACAGGGGGAAAAAACGAATGCCCTCCTCCGTTTTCATCTAGAAACAAATCACATACTCGTCTTTCCCAGCTCCTCCCTTCCGCTTGTTCTGTGTAACGGAGATGTGATCGCTCTCAGTCTTCAATCTATACTTGCTGGAGACCTCCCAATTAGTTTCTTTAATGACTATTGAGCACCAACAAGGAGTAAATTACAGCAAGACATTTCTAGCCTGTGACCGAAGGCAATCCCAGCCTCTGTCCAACACAAATGAACAATCGTAAAGGTGTGTAGAGTTCAGAGCCACACAGAACAACAGTCTTGACTGGTGTATTTCATATCAAAGACTCTCCATAGCAATGAAATTCACACGAAAGTTACTTTATTCAAAGAAAATGTAACAAATTTTAAAAAGACATAGCAAATTTGCCATGGTGTGATTCTAAAGAAGAGCTTATTGATGTGTTAAAGTGGCTAATTAGCTGTGGTTCAATGTGAAACATTACAAATCAGTTCCTATAAAGAAGAGCAATCATGGGGTTTTGTTCATGTTCTGAAGACATCCTGCATTCATTAAATAATCTTTTAAACTGAAGTAACTTTTTGGAAGATAGACAATTAGTGCATATATTGATTTGCAGACAATTGACTCTGATTATGTTTGTGATTTGTCCGCAGATAATCACAGACATCCTCATTTGATGTTTACTTATGCTTCACCAGTAAACATGAACTACTGTATATAACTATTTATTGGTTCAACATTAACAAAACATTAACTTTAGCAAAAAACGTGAAACTTTCATTTTTGCTCCTAAAATCATTTCCAGACTAGGTCTAAAATTAACACTTACCAAACACCAAGTGCAAGTAAAAACTGGCTCTGGCGAGCAAATAAACGAGTTACTGGACAGATGGAAATTTACCATCAGCAGTAAAGCAGCAAGCCAAGCATTTTTCTTTGTAATTGGCGTAACCACAGAGCGCCATGTGCTGACACATGTGTGGCGCCAAAACAGAAATAAGGATATAAATAAGTCTGGATATTTTTGTGGGAGACATGATGACCTGTGCTGTTTGTTGCACATATGCAAGCTAAATAATAAAAAATAAAAAATTCCGTTGTCTGAAATATGGTTAGTAGTTGGTGCCAATACCAGTAACATTTTGCAGTTCTCAGTACCAGTACAGAGCAAAAGTACTCAGTACAGAGCAAAAACGGTTGAATTATAGGAACACACCGACTTTTTGGGACTTTAGCTTATTCACCGTATCCCCCAGAGTTAGATAAGTCCATACACACCCTTCTCATCTCCGTGCGTGCTGTAACTCTGTCTGACGCACCCACCGCTAGCCTAGCTTAGCACAAAGACTGGAGGTAAACGGCTCCAGCTAGCATACTGCTCCCAATAAGTGACAAAATAACGCCAACATTTTCCTATTTACATGTTGTGATTTGTTGTGATTTGTAACAAGGTCACAAGAGACACGGCCATCTTCTAACCGTATACATACTGGGAACTATATTCTCAGAAGGCGAAGCACTACTACTTGGGTGGAGTGATTTACTCCAACTCTGAGCGAACTCTCTCCTCCTCACCACACCGTACACGCTGTGACTATACAAATCACAACATGTAAATAGGAAAATGTTGGCGTTATTTAGTCACTTATTGGGAGCAGTATGCTAGCTGGAGCCATTTACCTCCAGTCTTTGTGCTAAGCTAGGCTAACGGTGGGTGCGTCAGACAGGGTTACGGCACGCACGGAGATGAGAAGGGTATGTGTGGACATATCTAACTCTGGGGGATACGGTGAATAAGCTAAAGCCCCAAAAATTTGGCGTGTTCCTTTAAGTACCGTTTTGTCTCGTCCGTTGTTATCACTGTCAATCATTTTAGTTTCTGATTCGATTGCGCATTTAAATACGGTTGTCAATCCAGAAACTTTGCGGTGTAGCAGCATGGAAAACTAAACTTGTATTCAGATTGTGAATGGGTAATAAACAGAAAGCAAGAGAAGAGCCCTCCCCTTATTATCAGTAAGGCTGGCAGTAAGAGCAAGCTCACTGAATTCTGTATTCTCCCGAAAACTTCTGTTACAATAAAAAAGCTGTCTTAATTATACAATGAATCTCTTATTTACATCGTGTTTATGCTTTGTTGGTAAAAATTGAAAGGAGTCGAACCAAACTAAACCCTGTGCGTTTTCAGTGGTGTTAAGCGGATTCTGACATACTGAGCACCTCTGATAGGCCATTGAGTTCCCGCGCTCAACATATATGATTGTGATTGGCTTCAATGCTCAACGCTGTATATAGAAACCTTTGAGCACAGAGAGCACTCAAACAAACATGAACGAGAGCGTTTGAAAGCAGCGACTGTCAGCGGGTACCGAATATACCCGGTGCTACTGGCACTGCAGAAATGCTGGTACCTTCAACCTTTCTTGTACCGACTGGTACCGGTAGTATTGGTACTGTGGTAAAGTGTAATAAAAAAGGTAATAAATAGATTATAACTACTGCATAAATACAATGTAGTACCATAAAAGCCCCTAAAAATACAAAATATTAATATTAATATTCATCACTGAAATTAATATTAATACATTTTAAAACATGTCATTTTTGACCGCCACATGAGGAGCACCAAATGGTTAGAAGTCTCCTCTGCTCACCAAAGCTGCATTTATTAGATAAAAATACAATAAACTCAGCAATATTTTGAAATATTATTACAATTTAAAAGTATTGTTTTCTATATGAATATATTTTAAAATGTAATTAAAATAATGTAATTATTCCCGTGATGCAAAGCTGAATTTTCAGCATCATTCCTCCAGTCTTCAGAGTCACATGATCTTTCAGAAATCATTCTAATATGATGATTTGACGCCCAAGAAACATTTCTTTTGTTAATATCACATAATATTGTTATGGAAACTTACTTTTTTTTTTTTTATGATGAATAGAAAGTTCAAATGAGTAGCTTTTATTTGAAACAGAAATCTTTTGTAACATTAGAAATGTCCATTTAATGCATCTTTGCATTAATAAATAATGTAAAGTAGGTTTTATTTTTGGTTTCCATTTGGGGTGTAAGAAAGGAAGGAAGGAAGGAAAGACAAATGGCAGAGAAAGGAAATTGAAAAAGAAAGTGAATATAAGGGGGAGGAAACTCTGGTGGAAAGAGGAACGGTGAAAAATGGGGAGGAAAAATTGGGAGTAACATGGAGACGAGAACAGCTAAAAATAGACTGAGAAAAAAGGGAAGAGAGTCTGGTAAGTAGGACAAGATTGACAATTGAAAATGAGAGAGATAAAGAAGATTCAGAATTCCAGAAGGATAATTCTAGATCCCCGATCTCATCCTGAACTCATACTTACGATTTCTTTCGCATATTCATACCTGATGCAATAGGCCTATATTGTTGTGAAACACAGGCGTATCATTTCCAAGGGAAGTTTTAGTTTGCATTCGTCTAGTTTGACAGCAAGAGTTGAAGGTACCGGTGGGCAAAAAATAGTCTTGGAACATTCTAGAATATGCATGAGGACCACATGACATCAGGACGTGGGTGTCGACATACAGCCGCCAGTGACTGGCCCTTTTCCCGTCCTTAAATAACGTATCTTACAGACTGCGTGCGTGCGTGTGTGTGTCTGATGTT
Source organism: Leuciscus leuciscus (assembly GCF_965113295.1). Lineage (NCBI taxonomy): Eukaryota > Metazoa > Chordata > Actinopteri > Cypriniformes > Leuciscidae > Leuciscus > Leuciscus leuciscus. The sequence goes on along the minus strand of NC_138740.1, from coordinate 32,697,996 downwards.
CCCAGCGCTGTCAGGGTTCACATTACAGGGATCCTGACAAGGTGAACGGCCTCATTAAGATCTCGTCAGATGTGTTAAACTGACGAGATACAGATACAGCCTCTTCTAATAACCAAGGTCAAGTACACTATGCTCAGACTGTGTAATGTCTGCTGGTGATTGACTGCTCTGGAGTGATGAGCACTCTGAAGCACATAAGCTCCTGCCCACCGGACTCATCTGTGACTGACAGCTCCAGCGGTATACGCTGTAATATTGATCATCCGATAAATCATAAATACAACTGGATTCTGATGAAAATGTGGATGGTGTTTGTCGTGGAAAACTTGCAGCTGCGATGCTAGAGTGTTTTGGATGATTTCTGCGGCATTTCTGTGTTGTTAGGTGGTTGGATTTACTAAAATCTTCTTAAGAAAAACATTAAGAAAGTTCTTAAAGTCACCATGAAATCAAAATGGACAATTATTATTTTTTATGGAATATTGCAGTGTTTATTATTAATTATCTATCCATGCACATCATTATTATTATTTTTAAATTCATGTGCCTTGTAATCTTTAATCAAAATAGCTTTCCCTCCCTCTTGCAGCTCATCTCTTCTCTGATGATGTGTTTACTGGCGTGAGGGCGGGGCAACCTGTCAATCACATGAGATCCACCAATAGCAAACCACAACCATTCAATCAATTCCCCATGGACAAAACCAAGTCCCGCCCGACATTTATTCTCCTTTGAGAAGCCGTTTCACTCGGATATACATCACTATACCGAAGAATTGCAACTTCCATTTCAATCCGAATTTAAAATAAACACAAGTTTGTAAGAAGTGCAGAAGTTCTAATAAATAAAATGACAGGTTGTACACATTTGGGGATTTAAGACAAGTTGAATTGCATTAATGCTCACTACAGATCATGCAAAAGCATCCAAATTCATCACCATTTTGCCAAAACATAAAATAGTCACAAATTGCCGTGAATCTGGCCCTGATTCTGCTCTTCAACTGCGATGCCATCGAAAAATACAGAGCTATCTCCAAAACACTTCAGTTAGTTCAAACACTGAATAGCTTATGCTTCTCTAAGCAATGTCTGACACTTTGAGCACTTCTTGTGCTTGTCTGACTCTTCACGATGAATCGCTTGCTGCATTCCTCATTTGTAAGTCGATTTGGATAAAAGCGTCTGCTAAAGGAATAAATGTGAATGTAAATTCGAAAGATTGGCTGTGCGCTTGTTTCTCTGGCACTTAAGGTCTATATGTGAAGAGTCTTCTAAGAGTGTAGTAATAGAAAGCAATATTAAAAAACCACTCTCCTCAAGGTATAATTCACATCTATAGCAGAGATGGTGCACATAAGTTTAATACTTCGAGTTAGGGGTTTGTTCAAATCACTGACCGTAAGTATGAGCGATAGAAACCGTGATTCTTTGCCTTGGAAGCCGGAAGGAGCCTGTGTGAAACGATTAAAATGATCAACGCTCCCTGACAGGCTGTGAATCAGTAAAGCTCAGCACAAATCTTTTCTAAGTTCAAAGCAAACCAACTTTTAGTTGAATTATCATCCACACCTCCGTGTTTCACTGGTTTTGACAAGAATTTCAAGACTCGTAAAGGTAATGTAAATGTCAGAGAGCTGCCTGTCTGGCGGAGGACTCTTAATCACACTGTAAAGCTGAGAATTACACAATAATGGATTAAACAACTAAATCACAGACCATCTCCACTCCTGTCTTTCCTGCTGCATGATGGGTGTCAAAATATATGGACATTTTTGCCATTTGTGATGTCCAGGGCTGGAGAAAGTACTTTAAAACTGTAGTTTGCCGAGTTAAATATATACCGCTCATTATTTAAAGCAGTTATAGCAAGTCAAGCAACATAAAAGCAGCACTATACTGCAATACTAACTCAATACAGGACAATTCTAATACAATAGAAGCAACTAACAAAAATTGGAGCTATTTATGATCTTTTGATGATATGACTTGTAATTTAATCAGAGCAGAATCAAAAACAATGAGGCTTTTTAAATGAATCTTGATTAAGCATTAAACTTGACTGATACATTTACACTAAATAGAAAAAAAGTAGTATATAACTGAATCGAAAACAGTGACGAACAGCAGCGTTAATTAAATATTTTGCCATGAAAAGACACAAAGACAATCAGTGATTCATTTCTTTTGTCATATCGTCTACACAAACTGATTCATTAAAACAAATCTAAACACCAGCGACTTAAAACCGTGTTTTTGAGACTGTCTTTGGTTCAATGCAGTTTTAAGGAGAAAATACTCAGCAATGGTCCTCCTGACTTATGAATTTGCACATGGTTTGTCTTAAAGCATATTAAAAACACCAAATAGACATATAAACAACATTAAAAGCTTGATTTTCACCACAAGGGGACATTAATAAATATTATTGACCAATAATTGGTAATAATTATTAAAGCTGTGTTCAACAAATGACAGATGACCTTTTAGGAGACATTTCATTATTCAAGAAATATAATATTAATAATGAATAATAGCCTACAAAGTAATAATTAGCTTAATAATTAATGATAACTATTTAAGCTGTGCCACAAATGCCATAGAGATGACATTTTAGAAGGCATTTAATTATTCTAGAAAACACTAATAATTTAAATTAATAATTAGATTACATAATTATTATAATTAATAATAATTATTAAATGTTCTGTTGCAATATATTGCAACATTAAAAGCAGTGTTTGTCACACTACACTTCTACCTGTAGGAAAAAACGTATATAGCTGTTACTAGAAGAGCTGTTATGAAAACAGCTGATCTGCAGTCATGCTGAAAAATGTAAAGTAAGTAGCATTGCTACTTTCAGCTAGCGACTCGCTAACACCAGTCACGCCACAACAGGCCAGTCTGGGCTGAGCTCTCACGCTAGTATCTGAGCAGACTTCTGGATGTCATCAGGCCTGTGTTTTATTTGTCATCCAGACTCTGCCCTGTGTGTGGGAGTGTTTGTTCACTTGTGTGTGAATGTTTGTATATTGATCTCAGTATTGATCTGTTTATTGTGAGTGATAAGCTCTGGTGGGTGTGGGTGAGAGAGAGAGAGAGAGAGAGAGTGAGTGTGAGAGTGTGTGTGTGTGTGTGTGTGAGAGAGATTAGTTTTAATAGGCAGGACTGATCCTCTCCAAAAGGTCAGGACTCAAAGCCCAGTGCACACTTGATGCAATTATTCACTTTTTTTTCCATTCTCTTCCATGAGTGAGAAAACATTTTTCCTCTTACACTTCTCTCCCTCGTTCTGTCCAGCTCTTCCGAAACAGATTTTTCCCCCCGTTGCTGCTCGTTTAACATGCAGATGTTAACACTAACTAGGTCACCTCATCTCATGATGTCTGTCAAACCATAATTAGAGATATTTTTAAATCTGAGGAAGTAAATTAAGCCCCTGACAGACACCACTGAATCCGTAATGGATCTCTATGGGGAAAACGCTTCCCACATGCACAAAAAAACATTTGATCTCTAGCACTGATGTAACCAGATATTCAGGATTGAGGGACCAAATGTAACCATTTAAAGGGATAGTTCACCCAAACATGAACTGTCTGTCATCATCATTTACTCACCCAAAATAAAGCGAAAAAAAATAAAAATTAATTGTCCATAAAAGTCAATGGGGTGATTTTGAACCCCACTGACATTAACCTGAAACAAAAAGAAAAATATGTCTGACCCCAAACTTGTAATGTAATGTAAACATTTAAAAAATAAACATGTAAATTATAGACTGTGCAATCAGATTATGTTCAGGCATGTTACTCAGACAATAGCATGAGTGGAGATTTGACTGTGGCCACACATTTCTGCACAGAAGCTCATAATAAACAAGATGCACACTGACTGCCATGACAACAGTTTATGGTGGCTGAACTTGTGAACTACGACGCAGAGAAATCCTATACAAATCCTGACAAATTAGCCAAGCCTGAGAAAGCCTGCCTATGTAAACAGAAAACATCACATAAACTTACTAGTTTTTGGAGCAGATTTTCCCTCTATCTCTCTCTTTTTGCCTCAGGCTGCAGTAAATGGCTCTTCAGACCTCTTTGAGAAGAAGCGGATTGACACAGTTTGTGGGTGGATGTCTGTATGTCTGTCTTTGTGACCAATTCAGGATGGCATCAAAACACTCAAGTTACATAATGCCTGGCAGTTACAGTCCAAGCAAATCACAGTGAGTCTGAATAAGAATGAGAGAGAGAGGAGCAAAAAGCATATAAACAATATGTGAAATAGAGCATGCACACAAATTTAAGTGCATTTACACATGTATGCGCACACACATACACACATTGTAACTTAAAGGGGTCATGACATGGATTTTATTTTTGTTTTATTTTTTTTGTATACGTTCCTTGAGGTTAATTTATAATGTTTATATTTTTTTTTTCTCTGTCTGAAATGATCTGTTTTTAAGGGGCGGCTTGTCAGTAAACGGCCAGTGTTATGATTGGCTAATGTCATTGCATAGGAAACGGTATCGACGCCCACTCGTTATTACATGCGAGTTAGCGTTTCGAAAACATTATCCATATAAAACCGTCATTTACAGACAAAACATTATGAAATAATTCACTTAAGGTTTGTGATGCAGCTGCTGTCAGATCCAATACAGCTTCATCTTTGCGAACTCTCCATTACACTGTGCCTCATTTACAAAATAAAATGCTCCGAACAAACATATAATCCTCTGATGTAATCCGTGACGCCATTAAAATAAAGCATCCACTTGTGTCTAACGCTGGGATCCTTCTAAAGTCAGTCTAGAGACATAAACCAGCTGTTTAAACTGGACACATCAAAGCAAATTTCTTTCACTCTTCCATTTGTCCTGATGTTGACAGACTTGAGGCCCGTGCACACCGGGACGATTATCGCGCATGTTTTTCGCCAACGTTCAACGCCTCGTGACTAAACAAAGGGCACCAATGTGAGTATGCACACCAACGTGCATAGAAGCGTAATTTTAAAAAAAAGCCTCGGGTTAGTTATTTTGGTTTGACGAGCAGCGTTAAAAACTGGCCGACCAATGAGATTGGCGCTTTTGTTCATGTGCCTGGAGCTGCTAAAGTTACAGTACTTGGTGGCGCTCAAGCACAAAAAGGTCTTGCCGAGCACACATTGATAGAAGAAGACGATGAAGAGGAAGTAAGTAGACGAAAAAGAAGATGCAACGAGGCAAGATGAATGTAGAGCTGCTGGTCTCTGGTGTCTGAACACAAGGAACTTTATGACAAACTCCACAGCGATAACAAAAATCTGTTAGCAAAAAATGTGCGAATGGTTTTGGCAAGCACGTAAATACTGGTTTTCTTCTTCTTCTGTGTGGCAAGCGAGTGTCAGAAGCGTAAAGTTGTGCAGCGGCACCTTGTGTACCGGGTATTTTTGTTTTTCAATAAGCGCCATCTACTGTCAGGGAGTGAATTTGCATGTTCACTCGGCGCATCGCCAGTGAAAATCACTTGGGTATGAACGCAAAGATGCAGCGAAAAACGTCTCGAAAAACGCTGGCAATAAGCACACGCGATAATCGCCCCGGTGTGCACGAGGCTTTAAGCGTGTGAATTATGTCAGAAACTGAATGCTCATCTGTAAATGGGGCCTATGGTGTGAGGATGTATAGATTCGTTAGTGTCTTTCTCTGGAGGCATTCATATGTAAATGTATTTGCCCGTGTGAAGTCACAAATCCCACAATATCCAAACAAGCCATTTTTGGAGCTTAAATAAATAAATGCTTTGTTTATAATGAGGAAGAAGTTTCAAACTATGAAACTTGCAGGATATTTCAATGGTACAAAGAACTCTTATATGTCAAAAGATCAAGGCAAATTTGATTTCTCATGTCATGACCTATTTAATGACAGCATTCACTAACACACATGGACGCATAGATGTGAGAGAAAACAGCACGTATTTGTGCACGGGAGAAATTCAAATCAGCCACCTTTATTTCACTCCAATAAAGAATCCTATATGCAGTTTCTCAGCTTGATCAATGCTCCAAACACACCGTGCAAAAACACACACGCATAAGATATTTTACGAGCGCTAATGTTCATAAAACAGCCGGCTGAGATGAAACCAATTAGGTTGTGTTCCCCCGAGAAACATTCCCAGCGAGGAGATCGCCCCATACACAGAGAGCCGTATAAATATAAAAGCAGTGAGACAAGCTCTGTTCCCAGTGTCTAGTTTTCTGCCAGGACAAAATAAACTGCGGAGACGCAGGATGATCTGAGATGTTCTGTACACAGTGCTCGTATTGACATTTCTACAGGGAAAAACTGCTTTTAGTAAATCTTTCAAAGCCACAGAGAGAGATCATTGCAGTTTTTCTGCATCACGGCAAGACATCAGAGGTCAGAAAAAGAGTGAAAGAATGAAAGCATCCTGGTTAACACTCCAATTTAGTGGCCCGAAGTCATGCTTCCCAGCCTTATAACTGCTCTAAATGTTAGATTGCATGAATAAAACAAGGGCGCTTTTACGAAAAAGGTGAAATGTCTAACCAAACCCAACTCTTCTGTGACATGAGGTTGCATTGCAGATGAATTTCAGCTGGTCTTACAAGCAGAAATTGAATCTCTTTGCACCTCCAAATGTGAAACTGTTTACACCTTCACACTAAATCATTGATAATTCATGTGAAAGGTCTATGAATTACACTGGATATGGTACCAGAGTTACTAATGCAATATAAAGACAGTCTGGAACGTCTGGAAGGTCAATGGGTTATTAATCAGTCCACAAGGAAACTAAATCTTTTTTAAAAGACACCAGAGTGAAATTATAAAGTATTTCTGTGGAAGAACCAATCATTGTATTGATGTTTTCAGCATAAAATCTTTAAAAGGAGCACTTTGTAGCATTCAAATTAGAGCAGAGCCACTAACAAAATAATCTAGATACTGGACCAGAATTTATGCAGATTGTCAGACATCGTGCTCATTATACATTGTGTCTTCATAATGAGCCATGTAAAAAATAATATGATTTCAATGTGCACCACATGGAGATCTAACAAGGACGTTGTTTATCATGCGACATGTTCTCAATATCCTCACCCTAAACTGAAGTATACATTCATCACTGGGTATCAATGACATGTTAATTTTCTCATTGCACAACCAATATCAATAGATGATAGAGTGAGCAAGCAGGTGTGTTGCTCAGCAACAGAACCTGAATTAAATGCATTAATTAATTTGCTGCCAAATGTCTGATTGGTGACGTCACTCAACGTTTTGGCATGAAGTCATCTAACCGGCTCAGGCAAATAAAGTGGATAGCCAGGCTTGTCTAATTGTACACATTGTGTGAACCCGAAATCAACAGTTTTCACTGCGATGATAATATAAGGGAAGTAAAACTTCCTTTTCACAGAGAGGCGATAATATTGTAAAATGCAGAGACAGAAATCCCACTGAAGATTAATGGAAAAATGTATCTGTTTGCACAATTTTCATATTCAAAATGTATACATTTACATGTAAATGTGTTTTATCATGCCATAAATAGATCAATACAGATTTTACACTCCGCAAATCTTTTTGTTGGTCACAAAGACATGAACAGATTTAGTCAGAGGCTTCAGAAAAGCACCTGCTGTTATTGTAAGCAGCAACAAGCATTGAAACAACGGAATCATTAATGCTTATACTGAAATCATAAAACGCAGCCTTCTCATAATTATATTGAACACTGTGCTCCTGATATGAATCATATTAATATTTAATCATATTTTTAAACACCTCAATATATTATCTACACTGTTACTGGTCTGAATGTCTTATACAGGCTGAACGCATTACTCGTGGTTTCTGCCGTGGAAAAAAAAATGCATATAAATTTGCTGTAATGGCTTCCACACACCAATCAATAATGCATAGGACTGGCTATTGATAATATAAATCTTCCAGGCTTAACTGACCACAACTTACTCCTGCATGCCTCCCCACACCTAGAGTGGGCCCAAAATATATTGGACACTTAAAATGTCTGAATGTTATTGCAAAGATGATAAAACATCCATTCAAGTGGCATCTTGACAAATGTTGCAGCATCTTTTCTCAGAAATGACTTTAATTTTCTTCATTTTTGCTCAATGACTTGTAACTTTAGTGTTTAGTGGAACAGTATATCTGATGTTTTATCATTTAAAAACTTACATCATTTTTGCTTTTGTTTAATATATATATATAGGTCTCTCCAGCTTACCAAGGCTGCATTTATTTGACAAAAAAAAAGAAAAAAAAAAAGAAAAGAATACAGTAAAAAACATTACTATTATTATTACATTTTAACTAATAATTTTCTATGTTAACATATTTTCAAATCTAATTTATTCCTGTGATGCAAAGCTGAATTTTCAGCATCATTACTTCAGTGTCACATGATCCTTCAGAAATTATTATAATATGATAAGAAACCTAAGGAATCGTTGGTAAATATTAATAAAAAATAAATTAAAAAAAGAAGATCTTATCCCATAAACACACCCAAACCACAAAGAACATCTTAGCAAACGCATAGCATAGTTTCATCAGAAAACATACACAATGTAATTTCGTCTAAAATACTTTGTATCCTTCATTTTAAACACCATTTTCAGAAAAAAACATTTATCACAAGTGTATTCAGACTGTTTTGACGCCACGTAAGGTTCTACCAATTAACTCAGTCTCGCTCTTCCTCCTCTCCCGCATCCCCGTTGAATTTCCCACGCGCGCAGCATGTCACATCCGGTTTCAGCACCTCGGACAGCTCGCGCTCGCACTCCCCAATCTTTCTGCCTCACACATCGCGATACACACAAAGTTTTGGGCTAACCAGACCACCCTGCGTGACGCTAAACCTCCAGAGCCGCTAATCTAACGGGGACAGGAGTCGACGGTCGGGGAGGCAGAAAGACACACGGGAGAAAACGGGAGGCGTGAGACGACGCTCCGCGCGCGAGATGCCCAGAGACGGCTGCGCGAGACCGAGTTCTGTTTCTCTGTCATTCTGTTGCTGAGAAGAGAGCTAAAGAGAGAGAAGCGAGAGACCGGGGACAGAGGAGCGAGGAGAGAGAGCATCATCGAGCGGGTGGACCGGATCTGCATGCGAGAGCGAGTCCGAGCGAGCGGAGGCGCGAGATGCAGCGCGTGAACAAGCTCTTGAGTCTCATCGTGCTGGTGCTGATGGGTACGGAACTCACGCAAGTAGGTCTATCGCCATCTTTACCTCCCACACACACACACACACATCGAACACACACACACATCGAACACAGATCAGACTGCGGTGAATTAGCCAGATTACTGTAAAAAAGAGATTAATAGACGGGATTACAAGCGGAGAGATATGGAGAGTCCACGGTTATACTCATTAGCTCACAGCAAACACGAGAAACAATCTGCACGCGTGCAAGTTGCAAGAAAAGCGCACGATTTACATATTTGTGCCTCAAGAAAGCCCAATTTAAGGAAACATTCATTATAACATATTAGGATTCATGCTACTGTATATTTATCATCATTTACTGTTGAGATTGACTTTGTATTCTTTGTTTTGGGTCTCCACATGCAGCACTGAATGTGTAAAAATGACAATAATGAAAGCTTTTAATGTGTTGTTCTAATTGAATCAAACCCCATCCAGCAGATCTTACCAAAATATTAGATATGCACTTTTCAGAAATGTGACCAAAATGATATCCAATACAATCATGTTGCTTCTGTGTGGGGTCAGATCGATCATGGAAAATAGACATTGCAGAAAAACACAAAATAAATACAGCAAAAATGTATCACTAGAGAGATCTTATGTTTCATTTCCTTGCATGTATTTTTTTATTTTATAACTGGTGTCTCTGAGCCCCTAAAGGATGTTTTTAGTGTATCACAAGTTTAAACACTAGTACAATTCATGAAGTATCAACCTGATATAAGGATGTTGTTGAGCTATTAAAGGCCTTGAGAGACCAGCTAAGTAATATTAATGCAATTATTTTGTGGAGTTGTAATTGCACATTGCTATTGTCAGCACCTCACCAATTACATGAAAGAGTGTAGGAATGATTTGAAGAAGTCTATATAGTGCATAATTATGATTATACGATTATCAAAAAGAGGTCGAATTAATATATACATTTTTAATATTGGGGCAAATATGTCACCACCTGTCATAATTGTTTCTATACCTTAGGACAGATGTGATATTTAATTTTACATGAATGAAAAGATGTTATAGTATATGTACAGAGTTTAATGGGTTAAATTGTACCTCTTCCTTGATTTTAATTGTTCAGCCAATGCAATGCTGAAATAAACCACACAACATGACTTGTGAAAATTAAACGTGTCAAATCTGCAAGTCCCTCATTTTGATTTACGTCAAATTAAAAATGGCATCTCCCCTTGTGTACGCTCCTGTTAAAATGGACTCTAATATGTCAAAGTGTTACAAAAAGAAACAGGAGCTTTGCACTAGAGAATTCGAGAGCATTTGGCCGCTCTTACTAACATTCCCCAGTGCGCAGTGTTCTTGGCTTCTACATATGCAAACAGTGCTCTTCACGCTTCAGTTATTACTTTAACCAGCGTCTCACTGTAGCATGTATTTTCATATTGATCAGAAAGGATGAGCATGTGAACCGTACAGCCTGTGTAAATGTTGCATTAGGCTCGCAGCGGGGCAGCATGCTTACTCGGCATGTGCGCGCAAGTAAATCTCAAACTGACTCTGCCAAACCCATCAATTACTGCCACGCGGCTCGGTCATCTTCTCATCTCAGAGATTTACGGCCCATTGAATCTGCGACAATTTGGCATTTTGCTCAGCTTTACCCGGGTTAGAGAAGAAGACTTCGCACAAGAACATATACAGTACACATGCACATGGTAGCCCTTTCCCATAGCTACACTTAGAAAAGTAGTGTGTCTTCACAGTAGAACAGCATTCTGTGATTCAATTTGGCTCTGCTGTCAGTGTTAAATTAAACACATGAAGTACCTTAGGAGCACAGGTGTGAGCAAATGCATGCCGGAACTTGCATAAATGTGATCTAGTATTAAACTTTCAGGAAATTGTCATGGTTTGATAATTGTGTTGTGGAATGGAAATTGAACTGGCTTTCAGAGTTGAGAGTAGTCACGAGGTCCATTTGAGTTCTTTGTCTGTTCTGTTCCGGCCTCCAGGCGTGTTAATGGACATAACCCCAACACTCTTAAAAATAAAGGTTCCAAGTAGAACGGAAAAGAGAGTCTAATATCAAAGGAGAATCTATGTGAGCTTTTTATCCTCTATCTCTTTAGAAAACCATCTGTGTAGTGATGCTTTAATGGACCACGCATCAATATGCTATATAATGTGAATTCAAGATCTTTTTTGATCTTAAAGAACCATAATAAGAACTCAAGAGCCCTGTAGAGAACAACAGTTGAAGAACCTGTTGAAGAACTTGCAGAACACACCTGAACACCTACAAACACATGCACCGTTCATAAAACACTACTTACTGAACACCACCCGAATAACTTCTCCTTAAATGTAAATACCCCTCAGAGCAACAACATGGAACTTTTCAACCTTCATAATATATTTCCAAGACCCTTGTGATGGTACATCGACTTACAATAGGTTGAATGACACGTCTGCCATAGCCTGACGGGGTCTGTATCGCTTTTACTGGCACTATGTAACTTCGGGGTGCGGGTAGGAACCAGAGCAGAAAAAGAACTACAAAATTCGACTACTTTACGGCATACGTCACTTCCCCCACCACTTCCTCAAATTCGGCCGTGAGAGCTGCCAACCAGCGTCTGTTTTCGTCATGGCCGAAGCAGCAGCAGCGAAACGTAAGAAGTCCAAGGTTTTGTCGGAGGAGAGTCGGAAGAGGAAAAGGGAGAGTGATAGACTTAAAGGCAGGACGAGGATCAATATTGGTCGAGCGCTTGCTCGCTGGCGTGAGCTTAAGGAGGAGGAGGGCTGCCCGACCGATTTTTGGTATAACTATATAAATAAGGTAACAGTTAGCAAAGCAACCACTAAAACGGTGTCACCTTTCTCTGCAATATTTTTCAAATAAAATGCTAAAGATTTTCACAGACAATGCAAATGACTACTACATGCTAAACTGTTCTGCAATAAGTTTTTACTTTTTATCCTTGTGTAAACATATCTTGCTGTTATACCGTTTCAAGTTTACTTTTACACAAAATAAAAACTAAAAACTATGATACAAAATAAATACTATATATAAAAAAGCAAGCAATGTCATTATTTATTTATTCTTCGTTTGTGATGTCGCAATACATCATACTTTCATAAAACCATGCATCATACTCTACCTTGTCTGTGGCCCACAAGCCGGTGCTGGATAAACAGCGAGCGTGCGCGTGCGACAGTAGGATGCGGTAGGCTAAATTATTTACGACAGCGGTAATGGACAATTCCGCTTCCAACCTGTAGGGCGACCGAAGAGGAAAAGTTCCATGTTGTTGCTTTAAACGGTAACAGCTGCTGAACCTAAACACCGCTCAACAATTCCCCCACAGTACACATACTAAACACCACCCACCATCATGAAACACCTCCAATAATACCCCTTATTACCCACAAAACATCTCCTTAATGGAAAAACCACTCTCTGAACATCTACTAAACTGAACACCACCAATAAAAAAGCCCATTACACCACCCACAGAACAGCTGGTATACTACAGATTTCCTAAACACCACCATCAGTTCACCCACTTCACTAGTTCTAAAACTGAAACAGTTTGACAGAATGAGGTCTAACGTGATCTCATTTTAAAAGACAGTAACATAATTTAGGTCAGAAAGCATCATATTTCCCACAGTCAAAGTTACGCGCCAATCATCGATTAGATTCAAATTGATCCAACCAGCAGTTTTTCTAGAGGGCTTAATATATCTAAAATATACATATAAAGGCATTGAGTAGGTAATATTATCCAAGCTGACCCCATCATCGTGTGATCATGTAAAGCAACACTGAGTGGAGGACGTTGAGTTTGTTTGACAGGAATTGCAGGAAGAAGCATCAAGCACCAGTCCTAGGAGACATAAGAACAGATTTAGAAGACTTAGACCTAATTACTAATAAACTGGTAGCTCTTTATTTATGTGTTAGATATGTCCCGCACAAAATGTTCTGTTTTAAATAGAAATACGTCAACACAGGAAAGCAAACTTGTCAAGAGTCTCTAGTAGGGCTGTCGCGATAACCACAATATAGTAGTACCGCGATATTCGCGTGTTTTCTTTTTTCATAAGGCTATACCCTTCTTGTTTTGAACTTCGTGCATGTGTATTGAATGTCAAATAAGTTAATAATGATAACAAGACTGTTTATCATGGTGATTTGTTCAGAGGCTTCGTGGATTTGTACTTAAGCCTAAACAGACAGTGAGTAAGATCGACTGAGCGCGTGCGATTACCTGCGTCTGTCTTCAAGGCCAAGTCATATACAGTATTCGTGAAAAGGTTACTGTGTCCAAAGAAAACGAAATGTTTGACAGAATGAGGTCTAAAATTATCTCATTTTTAAAGTCAGTACCATAATTTAGGTCAGAATGCAAGTTGGAATATTCCCAATATTAAATACATTATTGGAATTTTTTTTTTCTTGCATTAACCACTTAGCTCATAACTCTGGCACGGCACGTGTTCCTCGGGTTTCAGTGGGCCTGATGCTTCTGCTCCCAGTGCTGCTTATGCTGTCTTTTCAATTTGTGTTAATGTCCTAATCGTATTTCAGTATGTAGCCCAAGTCCAAATGTAGAATCCATTCAAACTTCCATTAACAAGAGAGAGATTGAGAGTGAGAGAGAGAGAGAGAGAGAGAGAGAAATAGATAATGTATCCACATTCTAAATGCTCAGTTCCCCCAGCTATAGAATGGATGAGATTTGTTCTCGAATACCACGGTACAGATACACGTCTTCTATGGTCTTATCACCTTCATGGAGATAAAGGTCATCACCATGGTCTCACAGAAGAGAATAATCTAGCCTGTGGATAAGGAGAATTATCATATTAGTAATGGTTCTGCCAGTAATCGATTGTGTCTGGTTTTGAGTATGAAAGGGAGATAAAAAGAAAGCGTGTGCGTGCGTTTGAAAAGGAAACACAAGCTGTTGTTTATATGATGGCATTTTACCACCCCTGACACTCATAGTTTCTCTCGAACAATCCAATCACACACACGCACCCACGCACACACACACACTTTTCTTGAATTCTCCAATCGATCACTAGACAGATCTATCATCAGCATGCACTCAGTCTTTACACTTGTGTCGTCCATCATATAATCTGTAGCATCTGAACTGTGAAAGGGCAAGTGTGTGTGTTCATTGTTTTAGAAAAAGAGATGCATAAGGGTCGATTCACACAGAACATGTTATTTCCATTCCACTGCTCTACTTCTCCATTGTTTTTCTCTGTAAACATAGAGGGCAGGATATTATAGAGTCTTGTAGACACTTGGGTAGGCTGTTTTAACCACTTAGATAGGTAGGCCACTTAGAAACCACATCGCAGTCGCAACCAACTAGAATACTATAGTGAGTCTTCAGTAACAACATAGCAATACATCAGCAAACACCAAAACAACCAAAAAGCAGTACAATTACAACCATTCAAAACACACTAACAGTCACTAAGTACTCTTTAGCAGCATAGCAACAACCCTGGCGGCCACCCAAAACACCAAAGCAATCAAATACCACGCCATACACTAACATCCATTCTGAACACCCTGGGGTATTATATATTATTTGCAGGAATCTGGAATATTGAAATCGCTTTTGAATGCACGCTCGTTTTTTACTTTCATTTTCGAATTCGTGATCACGCGTATTGTGTACTCTGTGTATAGGGAGCGGTGGGACTGACCACACGTTTTACAAGATAAGCTATTTGTCAATGACGATCTGGATCTGTGGCGTATCAGGATAGAATTGTTGCATTATTCCAAATAAATAGATTGAGATTTACAAATAAATGTAAAGAGATTCACAAAAATGTATCAAATTCACAAATAAATAGATTAAGATCCACAAATAAATATCCTATGATTGGTCTGTGCAAATGGCTGTTATCTGACTGGCTTAAGTAGCGGTGGGTTGAGTCCACTTATTTGTGGATTTTTCTGCACGTCTTGATGCTAGAAATGTTTCAAAATCCACAAATACGTGTAGGGATTCACAAATGCACAGAAAGTGATTCACAAATGCACAGGATACGATTCACAAATGCACAGAAAGTGATTCACAAATGCACAGGAAGCGATTCACAAATGCACAGGAAACGATTCACAAATGCACAGAAAGTGCGATTCACAAATGCACAGAAAGTGATTCACAAATGCATAGGAAGTGCGATTCACAAATGCACAGAAAGTGCGATTCACAAATGCACAGAAAGTGCGATTCACAAATGCACAGGAAGCGATTCACAAATGCACAGGAAGCGATTCACAAATGCACAGAAAGTGATTCACAAATGCACAGGAAATGATTCACAAATGCACAGAAAGTGATTCACAAATGCACAGGAAGCGATTTACAAATGCACAGAAAGCGATTCACAAATGCACAGGAAACGATTCACAAATGAATGCCAGGCAGAGTTGTGTTTGTGACATAAAACTGCACAAAAAACATTTTCAATATTTAATTTTTTTTTTTTTTTTTTTTTGTGAAACTCTTAACATTTATTTGTGGATCTTAATCTATTTATTTGTGAATTGTATTCATTTTTGTGAATCTCTTTACATTTATTTGTGAATCTCAATGAATTAATTTGGAATAATGCAACAATTCTATCCCCATAGGTGCGCACCAAATCCTCCGCCATCGTCCTGTCAGTCATCTCTCCTTACTCTTGTCATGTGATCAGTGAAATCTGACTCCTGCAGCTCTGTGTTGCGATTCTGCAGCTCATGCTGTACGGAGCAGAGAAGAAGCTTTCAGCTTAAAATTATAGTGTCCGTTGTCCAACTGAACTAAATGGTTTTTATATGTGTAAAAAAAAGGCAAAACGACGGTGCCGCGGTGGGCAAGTAATGTAATCGGGCATTGCAACACCCGAAACACCCTTGAATCTTGCCTGTGAATTTTTACACAGTCAAACACCACTTCATTTTTTTTCTTCAAGAAAATATCAAAAATCTACCATCTGTTCACACACACACACAGCACTCTCCTTCCATTTACCAAGATATAATTTTTTTTCTAAATCACAAAATAAATCCCTATGTTTTGAAGCAATTATAGACGGATATTCGATGAACTAGCACTGAAAACAGCAGGAAGAACAGACTGCTTGGAGAACGCAGTGGGAACGCAGGGGAAGGGGAGAGTAAATGTTCAAACAGCAGGGCTCCGTTCCAAACACCTCTGCAGTACCACGGGCACCAGGGCCCAGAGTCAGCCAGAGCATCTGAAGTTTCAGAAGAAGAAAACTTCTGAAAACATGGACTTCTCCTCCTCCTCCTCCTCCTCCTCCTCTCTACACTGCAGAACCGTTCAGGAGGTCTCCAGCACTCTTGTTCAGACCTATTGATAAATCACTTATATCATGCTGGACTGTTTTTTTACACGCAGCCTGAAGCTGAAGGCTTTACTGTAGACCATTACGGATGAGTTACTGCTGCCACACTCTCCTTCTGTCCAACAGCTCAGATGGTTTCTGCTGCTACACTCTGAACCAACCATCATCTAGCGCTCCTGATCTACAGGATATTATCGTTTTGCTGCGGGCTGCAGAAATTGCACAGCCTACACATGAATTATTAAAGATGATAAAAAGAACAGTGTTAAAGGGAATCCCAATTTGAGATTACGGTCTTTGCTTCTAAGTAAAATTGAACGCAGCTATAAAACATTCATATTAGACGTTTACTGCACATCTTGTTTCGGAATTGATAGCAATATACCTGACCCAACAGATGAGGGCTTTTCTATGTGCTTTTGTTAAGAACATATACAGATTAAAGAAGCTGTTCACCAACGAATAAAACAATGATGTACTCTCCTCACCTTCATGTCGTTCCAAACCCATGTGACTGACTTTCTTCTGTTGAGCACAAAAGCAGATGTTTGCCAGAATGTTCACGCTGCTCATTTCCAATTAAACAGCATGTAATGTAAACGGATGTTGTCAAGCTTCAAATATCTCAAAAAAATAACAACACGAGGGTGAGAAAATTATGCCATAATTTTCATTTTTGGACGAACTATCTCTTTAAGGTTTAGCTTTAACCTCATTGGTATTAATGTTAAAAACTGTCTTGATCAATTCGCTGCTTAATACCACAATCCAAGCACAATCGTATTTGATGTCTTAACTTCTAATATCTATTTGAAATCTATTTGATGTAAAAACTTGTGTTGTCATTTAAATTCTAGTCATAGTGTGTCGAGAGAAATAGCCAAAAAACCCATTTAAATTCCTGATGTTGATTAAATTAATCAACACAGACATTTGGCATTGCTTTTGATTGTTTGATTCATTAGCCCAAAATTGCTTTATTGAAAAGTATTATTTAGCACAGTTTCGTAATTAAAAAAGTGTCAGCTTTTATCAAGAGCCAGAAAGAAAGCGAGGTTGGAAACAAGTATTTAATTAACATGGTCAAGTTCACAGAGTTTACAGAGAACTAAAAAGACCAAATGTTACATCAAAAATGAAAAACAACCTCCCCGAGGACACTAATTTATAGATAAGTGTCTATTTGACAGTTTTAAGTCCGAGGCCGTGACACAAGGTCGGCTAAACATCGAGAGCGTTCTAATAGGCTGCTGAATATTTTTTTATGCAAAACATCATCCTACTATGTGCGGTGGATATATTTCTCATTAATCTGAAATAAGAACAAGCCAGTGTGATTCAAGTTGCATTGTTCATTGACACACACACAGAGATATCTCAAGGCCAAACAAATTCAAGCCCAAAGCGATTTGTGCTGAAGTGACCTTCTGTTTCTATGGCTCTATCATTCATTCACTCCATCTCTTTTATGTCTCTCTCCATCTCCCCACACACAAAATGCAACCAGTGTTGTGACCGTGTTATCTGGGAGGCCATGTCCAGAAGATATTTAACTGTCATCAATTACTCACATTTGTGTTGCTCCAAACCTCTGGTTTCTTTCGTGGAGCACATGAGCTGCTCACTTCCGTACAATTAAAGCAAATGGGGACTTGGACTGTTGAGCTCTAAAAAATGAGAAAGAAACATCATAAAGGTAGTCCATCCCACTTGTGCACTAAATTTCAAGTCGGTCTGATTTTCTAAACTTGCCTAGTCACCATTCAATTTCATTGTATGGAAATTGGTTCTGTTACAAATAACTCTTTTTGTGTTCTACTGGAAACCGGAAATCATACAGGTGAGAGTGAATGATTGATGGCAGATCTGGTCCTTTAAGACCAGTACAGAAACATCGGATCCACAAGCAAACCAAAATGTGTGTGTGTGTGTGTGTGTGTGTGTGTGTGTGTGTGTGTGTGTGTATGTCTAATAGACAGTGACAGGCCCGGAAAGAATATCTGCCCTAGATTCAGTGTTTTAGATGTTTTCTGTGTGATGTTTTATTAAAGTGAGGTTGGATATGCTGACAGAGACACAACTGGATGCCTGACACTCCCTGAATCTCTCTCTCTCTCTCTCTCCCTCTCAAAGGTCAGTCTGTGTAAAGTGCCGTCCCTTTAACATATTCATGTTTTTATCCAAAATAGCAGTTTATTTTAGACTAAAAATCTGGTTTATTTATTAAACAACCGAGAATGTATATTTAAAAACTTTTAGGTATATTTAAAAACTAAAAGACAAATAAGACAAGAATACTTTTTAAGTGAACACAGTAAAAACTATCCTGAACTAGGCTATTCTCAGGACATTGGTGTGTGTGTGTGTGTGTGTGTGTGTGTGTGTGTGTGTGTGTGTGTGTGTGTGTGTGTGTGTGTATATATATATATATATATGTTTGAGTATGTTGTCACATGCTGTATGTTTTATATTTTGTCATTTTAAACTCAATTTGAATGCTTTCTTCTACATTGTTCAGCAAAACTTAATTCATATTTCAAAGAAAAAAATCTTAAACTGTTTTAAACAGCAGGTTCCTGTTGTGACAACTTACCCCTTATAGTTTGACTAAATGCCCAACTGCATGGGGCATAAAGCGAACACACACTGTATCTCTTTTCCAGGAAAATGAGTAAATAATAATAATAATAAAAGTAAAAAAAAATCATAAATTTTTTTTTTTTTTATATATATATATTTATATATATATATATTAGCCTACTTACTTGTACCCACAAACGTAATAATAATAATAATAATATGATAGAAATAAATAAAACTACCCCTGAGAATATAAGAAGTGTGACAAACAGCCCGGGTCTCCCCTGCTTATTTATATAATGTGATTATTTTTGGTATCAGGATTCATGTACATCTAACAATGACGCGTTTTTCACTTCTTGCTGTGTCACGACTACTCACTGCCATGGCATGTCTAGGTCTGTGAACAATAGGTGTTAACCAAGCGATGCATGAGACTGCACACTGCTCGTCCTGTCATACTGCCAGATAGTAGTCGGTATAATTGCATCAAAGTTCCGCCAATCACAACACGGGGGCGCTAGAGTCATTCTAATGCAAACTGAGTTAATGCACTTGCGGCACTGGATGTGTAGGACGAGCGCATGGTGTCTCTCTCTATATCATTTTTCACTAACAATCTGTCTACGCATGTGCAGTACAGATATTTACATATGTTTAAGGCTGCAATAAAGATATTCCAACCACATATGCTCCACATGTTTCCCTTTATTTATTTGTTTACATGAGAAATAGGCTATGTCGCTGATGTCTCGTGACACTTCTTTTCAGTTGTTTAACGGTACTATTTCTGAAAAATACTGATAAAATTGACTTTTGCAGGGTGCTTTTTAAAATAACCCTTTAGCTGTGTGTTTAAATTTCAAACGTTTCAGTAGCATGTGATGTTATAAAATAGACGCTCGCCAACAGAAGTAGCGTTTAAGTGTACCAGATTTAAATATAGCCTGCTACACATAAAAACGTTAGTGCTTTGTTTAAATTTTTTTTTTTTTTTTTTTAAAGTTGATGCTTCTATGCTTAAAGACAACTTTGGTGGCGCGAGAACGAAAAGAACCTCAAGATTGTGCCGCGAAAATCATGTCTTTGTATAATTTGCAAACTGGTGACAGTTAAAGGTTATAATGGGAGGATAGTAAAAGGGAGAGCGCGAGAGAAATGTGATCATTATTCACTCCCGTTGACCCGGAGTGGAGCGTGACATTGGGATGTTTCGTTTACAACCTTCTTGTGCGCGTGGCTATGACAATATCGGGCCATTAACGCGATGCGGTGCCAAGTGCAAATCCCTGGTGGCGCGTCTCGTGAGCACAGGGGCTTATATAGGAGCGCGTGGCGCCGCCTCCTTTCTCATCCACGGAGAGCGGTCGGCGTGTGCAGTTGTAATCCATCCATAGTAATTCACTTGCGTTGGGAAGGCGGACCAATAAGGGCGTGAACGCACACAAAAGAGGCTTGGATAACAGAAAAGACACCAGACGGGACCAGCGCGGAGAAGAGGGTCAAAACTGCTCGGTTTCCATTACTTTAACCACACCGGACTCCTTTTAACCAACGGCATAAATCAAGATGAGCACCCTGAGACCGTCCGAACCGGGACCGTTAGAGGAGATGATGCGGATGATGGTGATGCACGAGGCGCTCACGGGCAGCGATGCTCGCCGTTATGGTTCCCGGGTGGCTTGTGTAGAATGAGAGTTTGGGTCAGTGCGCACAGAGATGTCGGTGCCTTTGCTGAAGATCGGTGTGGTGCTCAGCACCATGGCCATGATCACCAACTGGATGTCCCAGACTCTGCCATCACTGGTAGGGCTCAACACCACCAAGCTGACCGCGGCGCAGGGCGGCTATCCGGACCGGAGTATAGGAGTAAGTGTCGGGTTATTTTCCATGAAAATTCAAATGAAAAGTTCAGATTAAGCAATTAACCCAACATGGGAAAAATAAAAAATAAATCCATTCGCGCATAGGCTACAGCAGCGCGAATCAACTCCGCGTTTTTTGTCGACATTTAAGGGGGCGTTCACACGGGGGCGTTATTCTTGTGAATTCTGTAGTATTATATTAATTTTCGAATGGAACGGGTCTTGTGCGCGCGCCTCCTTGCGCGTTCTTTCTCGTTTCAGAAAGTGGTGTTCACAGACATGCTGCTTGTGATGTCCTGGAATTTCGAAAGCTTAGCTCATACATATTCAAAAACAAAAACTGCTGAACCAAAACAATTTTTTTTTTGTGTGTGTGGTTTGTTGCGATTTCACTAGAATGAGATGCAGTGCATTCAAAGAGTAGAGGTCTGAAAGCAAGCTTTAAAAAAGTCAAACTTGACACAACGTCTTATCTGGGTCTTGTGTGAGAACGTTCTTGTGTTCAAAAACAGCATAGCTGAATGGAACAAAGTATATCACCAACATTTTAAAAACGCATTTGTGTAGTTCTTCTATAGTTCTGTCATTTTTACTTTCACAAGTGTAATACAGTATGGACAATTTTAATAAATACAACTTTTAATATTAACAAATATAACATGAAACGACTGCAGAGCGGATAGAATCAAAGTCTGTTTTCAGTGTGGTAATATTCCATTAGTGCACCATTGGTTTGGAGATTTAGGACTCTCCAGATCGGCATCAGCGGATGTTCATCAATCCTCCATCTGTTCCTCACTCTCACCAGCTCCACACACACTGTGATCGGATCTGGATCTGGATCTGTAACACGGGTTCAAGAATGGCACAGCTGAACGGGACAAGATCCCTTCACTCTAACAGCTGTCAGTCAAATACAACCATAAAACTGTGTGTGAATGAGACTGATGATTGTCTTCCTGGTAGTAGATGTAATGCTGCTGCATTCTGATTGGTGGGTGTGGATATGGGCGTGGTCTATTCTGATGTGGCATGAGCAGATGTGGTCTTGTGTAATCTTGTGTCAAATGTTTGTAATGCCAATGAGTATGGGATTATAAATGAGACTATAACCTTTAGATGTTGTATTACTGGTAAAATCACCTTTCTCTTTCTCTCTCCTCTCTCACAGGTTTTACCCGCTAACCCAGAGGAGTCATGGCAGGTGTACAGCTCGGCTCAGGACAGCGAGGGCAGGTGTGTGTGTACGGTCGTTGCACCTCAGCAGACCATGTGCTCGAGAGACGCCCGCACCAAACAACTCCGCCAACTACTGGAGAAGGTGACCTCCCGACCCATAAAGCTCTACTGCGTTGCCCTTGGGCATCACGTTACCTTTAATGCAAAGTTGTCACAGACACCGAATCTATGACAACCAGAGTTTTCCTACAGAGATCAAAGTGACCTAGAGGCATGAGCCTAACAACTCATAGACTACAGTATCATCCACATACAAACACACAGAGTTAATGAGTTCCTCTGGAACACGGCTGGAGCAGAGGCAAACAGCCTCTCCTCAGAAAGACAATGATGCAACTCCTCCGACACATCAGATGATTAGCAGACGTGGAGTAGAGCTCGCTAGTTTTCTGAAGGTCACTAGATTCATTATTTATGGATGTGTGTAGAGTACTTATATTTAGACGTTTCTTGAAAACGAGATTATCATGATCTCAAACATGATTTTATTAAATGGACCAAATAGCACCTTGTGTTAAATTATCGGGGGGGACAAAATGTTTAAAAAAATAAAATAAAAAATAAAATTAAGATATATATATATTGCAGTAACAATAATATATATATATATATATATATATATATATATATATATATATATATATTAGTGCTGTCAAATCGATTAATTGTATATAAACAAACTTTATTAGATTAGCGATTAGTCAATTTGACAGCTCTAATACATATACACACATGTATAATTTCAATTTTGATAATATATCTCTAATAACTGTATATTTGTGTGTGTGTGTGTGTGTGTGTGTGTGTGTGTTTAGGTGCAAAACATGACGCAGTCAATCCAAGTATTGGACCAGCGGACCCAGAGGGACCTGCAGTACGTGGTGAAGATGGAAGATCAACTCCGCGGCCTGGAGACCAAATTCAGGCAGGTGGAAGAGAACCACAAACAAAACATCGCCAAGCAATACAAGGTAAACACACAATTAAATGCAAGCGATGCACATATTTCACATGAATCCACACATCAGCCCATATGGATACAACACACACACACACACACACTACAGACTGCATGCACACCTTAAATGCTTGTATGATTTTTGTGAAATGTGCAGACCTGTCTGACTCCATCCAAACAATTAGTGAACCTTTGTGCAAATGTAATATTTGCTTTTTATTGTAGATTAGTTTCTACCTTTACTACCATCAAAATGTAATCATACGAATAATTATAATAGAAAATAATAAAAGTTAAGCAAGTAAAACTATAATTAAACAATAATAAAGGATCTGCACATTTCAGTTTCTATAATGTACCATAATCAAAACGTCCCGTGACACACACTTGAATCGTGACACATGCATGGACTGTAATATTGTTTGCACTCTGTAACACAAGCGTGCGTGTGCAAGTACATGAGCGTGTGCGTGTGTGACTGTGAGAGCACGTGAATGTGATAGATAGGTTAGCGAGTTAGCTCCCTGTGCTGAGTGTGTTGTTTCTTGCTTGCAGGGCTAACTATAAAGACATGATAGGAGAGCCAGAGGCCAGAAGAGGCAGGTCTAACCCACGATTGGCTGAAGTGGGCGTCAATCATGCTGTTTATGTCACGATTCTCATATTCTATACGACATTAGCTGTAAGAAACACTCCTCCCCCCTCCCTTATCCAACCACCAATCAGATCTCCTCCTGCATGCTACTCTAAAGAATTGTTACGTTTTATTTATATGATTATTTAGTTTCATTGATATATTGCTATTATTATTATTATTACTACTACTACTACTATTACCATTATTATCTCATCTTTGCTAGTATTGCTTAAGTTTTTTTTTAAATTATTATTCCTCTTATTATTTGTCACTATGAATCTTTGGTTTTTGAAGTAATATGCGTTTTTGAAGTAAGGAATTTAATCTTAACATCACATTGTTGTATGTGAGTTGTAATTTCAGCATGTGTCCCTTTCTGCTGTTGCATTCTAAACGATAACTAATAAAGTCTTTTCTCAATTGTTTACCGTGTTCAGAGCGCTTCATTTCGTCGATAAATGTTTGTAGATCTATCATTTTTATACGAATCTCAATAGTTTTACTGCAGCTCGGCCTCTGGTCTCTCACTGGCTCTACAAGCACACACGCACACGCACACATACGCATGTTTTATGGGGACTTTCAATAGACATAATGATTTTTATACTGTACAAACTGTATCTATTCTGTCCCCTAACCCTAACTCTATTCCTAAACCTATCCATCACAGAAAACGGTCTGCATTTTTACATTTTCAAAAAACATCACTTAGTATGATTTATAAGCTGTTTTCCTCATGAGGACCAAAAAATGTCCCCTCAAGGACAAGGGTTTCGGATATTGCCATATTTGCGGGGACATTTTGTCTTCATAACGTAGTACCAGGACCACTCAATGGTTCATTGCTATAAGAACATTTGTCATACATTAGAAGTTCTACAGATCAACATATTGGTTCAACTTTTTTTGAAGCACCAGTACATACACTACATGGCCAAAAGTATGTGGACATCTAGTTAAAGGACTTGTATCTACAACATCACTAACGTATATATAAAAAATAATACTTTAGCTTGCTTTTAAAAAGAGTATATTATGGAAATAATACACCTTTAAAGGAGTATACTGAAGTGCGGACTGAATGTAATGTGTTTGGACACTGAATTACATGTTAATTGCAATTAAATGAAAATGTAAATTTAAACCCAAACCCAAAGTACATCTTTATATGTAATTTCATAATTATTTCTTTATGCTAATTAATATGCTTAAAGAATTCTGCCGAATGTACTGACAAGCATTGGTAAACTAAAAGATACTTTAATGAAATTTCCATTGAATCGTGTAAGTTATGTATTTAAATATATTTGTAATTATTGCACATTTGTTATGAGGAAAATGCAATTTTGTACATTAAAAACAATTCACCTTAAGAGTAAAATCAAAAAACACTTGTTGTGTTTTCACAACAGTGCTTCTTTAAAGCACAACAAAAGATTATTAAAACAGAATGATTTAAAAAGTCAAATTTAAAAAGTAAAACTTTTGACAGTATTACAAAGTTCAAAGTGTGTTAAGAAACATATCTGCATATCTTAAAAAAATTTTTTTTAAAAATTTGAAGCACACTTCTTTTTCACAAGCATCTATAGAAGAAGGGGTCAGTTTTTGCTCTAGCGGGATTCAATTTTTTTTTTTTTATCTAGTTGTCTGACATGGACGAAACTTGCACGTCACCTGCACAAAGAAGATCTTTCGCGTTCACCCAGCAGTACCTGACCTCACTGATGCTCAGGAGCAAATCACCGCATCCACATCCCAGAATCTAGAAAAACCTTCCCAGAGGATTGACTCAAAGCTGTTATTCAAGCAAAAGAATGACTAACTCATTATAAATGCTAATGGTTCTGAAATGAAAACACATATTGATGTGGTGTGTAGGTGTCCATATACTTTGGGGCATATATAGTGTATATAAAAAAATCATTTGCTGTAAACATTTACTTTTAAGAGTTTCCAGATGAACAAACAGACAGATTGATGCACACACCTTCACGTACTACACTGTTCAACATCAAGACAGTTGAAACCAGTGTAGACAGCAAGGGTTCAGACAGGCTTCACAGTGTACAAGCAAGCCAGACTTTCCAACTTTCCCACATTACGTATTTGCAGGCCATAAAGGCAAAAATGGCGGAGCTGCGTCCGCTAATCCCCGTGCTGGAGGAGTACAAGGCTGACGCCCGGCTGGTCCAGCAGTTTAAGGAGGAGGTGCAGAACTTGACGGCCAGCCTCGGCCTCCTCCAGCAGGAGATGGGAGCCTACGACTACGATGACCTGCACTCCCGCGTGGTCAGCCTGGAGGAGCGGCTACGCGCATGCATGCAGAAGCTCGGTAAGACACACACATACACAAACTAATGTTTTCTCAACATGGTTTAAGCAAGCAGGACATGATCCTGGATTAACATTGTTTATTCATTCTGGCATTCTGAGCGTAAACAATAAGCTAAATCAACAACATTTATGGCATAATGTTGATCATCACAAAATGCTTTAATTTAACCCCCATAACCAAAACGGGGTGGGAGCTCAAAATAGGGTGTGGATTCCTCCTATTGACTGACTGACAGACAGACCACCAATCTGGCACCAATCAGAAACGTTGAGGCGGGCTTTACACGATGACGATCGCTCTGATTGGTTTTATGTCTATCCAATTGCGCCCAGAGGCATTTGAGCGACGTCCGTTGGTGAAGCGCAGCAACTTTTAAATGCATTATTATATTCAAATTGCAAACAAATTGAGGACAGTCTCCATGAAAGACCCACTGGCAGATGAACGTGCTACTACATTTCTCTCTGAAACGGTAGGAAATTAAATTAGATTTAACAGAGGATTTTAACTGTGACAAGATGATTGACAAGACAGTTTAAGTGACAGGATGCACGCGACAGATTCGTCCGATAAAGATGATGAAGTAGTATGTCCCAAAGCTTGCCTACTTTTGCTACACATTCAAAAGTAAATACCTTTTCTTCACAAAAAGATTACATACTTTTATGGCGTAGTGTAACTTAGTGACGCAGCGTATGGCTTTACACGATGACGATCGCTCTGACTGGTTTTAGGTCTATCCAATTGCGCCCAGAGGCATTTGAGCGATGTCCGTTGGTGACGCCCCTTTGGAAATGAGTTATTAATGAAGCTTTGCCAGACCATAACTCAGTTACTACTGAGAATGGTCTGGTTTTAACCAGGCTACACACATACACTATCTAAACATTTATATGCTAGCCTTCTGTGTATCATACACACCTCATTGGACATGGCTTCGTGCGTTCGCCGGATTCTTTGAAAACAAATGCACATGACCAGAGTTAGAAGATGGGAGGGGGGCGAGTCGCCAATGAGTTTTGACGACAGTGTTGTCAAATATCTATTCCGAAGCTGTAGGGGGAGCTCTATAGAGAAACCTGCGAGCAAAAAGCGAGAAAACAGAGAAGAAATTGCCAAAACTGCATAGCGCCGCTTTAACCAATGAAACTGACTGCAGGGTAGGATTTACGCTGAATAGCATGTTAAGGAAAATGGCAGTTCAGGAGATAAGCTGTTAATAAGAATACGAAATGAGATCGCCGAGCCAGGCCATCTGTAATTCCCCAACCAGAACTTACCAGACAATGGGACCTTTTTAGTTGCACCCAGCATCACTGCCCTTTTCTGCCCCGCGAATCTCGAGCCCCGGGACACCAACGTCACTTAGAACAGCTATAGAGTAAAAAGCTTTGGGGGTGTTGATGGACTCGATATATATTGCATGTTCAGATATTCATACTACAAAATATTCTGAGGACCATGAAAGTTTTTTGAAAATGATCCAAAATGCTGGCAGTGACTGGCCAAAAAAAAACAAAAAAACAGTTACGCAAAAGAAATCTCATGATAATTCGTAACTTTTCTTATATTTGACAAATTTGTGGTTAATTTGTATAATATCATTTGTACGTGTTTACGGGTGATGTTTATGTTTAAGGGTGAACCTCCATGCATACTTTGTTTTTGATGATTCAAAAATCATCATCACATTCATACCACCATACCACCAAATTACCACCTTGTGAAATGGTTGAGATAAGGTATAAATACTCATTGTTTCAATATTATAGCCACAAGATGTAAACTTTAGACATGTTGACATGATTTTAATTGGGAAAAAAAAATCGCTGACTAACCATTTGTGTGTACAGTTAAATCCAATTTTGCATGACATCACAACAACTGTAAAACATTGAGATTTCAACAGGTTTACAGCTCAAATAACTTACAATTGTATCTGTTCGTCTAACGTTTTTAACCAAAAAATTTGCCAAACATTCGTAGAACATATTTTTGTCTCTTACTGAATGTCAGCTATTCTCTCATTTGAGTCAGAGACATAGCGGATACTTAAATGAAGCACAACAGAGAACTCTCTTGACAAGTCTCTTGAGTTATTAAAGAGTGAAGTTATGCATTCACCATCACAGCTTCCACTTCCCAGCACCCACACACATCGGCATCTTTACTCCGGTGTGTATCATCTTTTTCTCTTTTCTTCGCGCCGAGTTTCTGGAGGAGAAATCTGGGCCAGTTTCACTGTATGATCAATATGGCTTTAAAACAACTCTGATTTATTTCTCTGTTTCACACACACTTGAGCTTCATCCATGTGTATCGCTTCTGATGAATATAAAACCTTTACAGGGAAACCAAAGGAAATTCACATTTTCCCATGTAAAATTTCATCCTACACGTGACGTGAACGAACTTGTATTCGGTAGAGGAGAAGATGCATCACTGTTACTTTAAGTGAACGCAATCACTAACATTTACATCAGAAATGTATAAATCTAGTTCACTTCTGATTTCACTTGTTCAAATATAAATCCTCAAATGCCATTTTGATGCAATCACATGAGATTAATCAAAAACACATGAATTTATAAAACACTCCCACATGTGCTCACCCGTGAAATGCGTGTGTATTCTAGTTGACAAAAATGAATCAATAATCATGCACATTGTGTAAGAAGATTGCGTAAGACGATTCTGCAGTTGGAGTGAAGCAGGGCTTTATTCTAAAGATAGTAGCGTAATAATGTAGGCCTGTGTGTCCCTCTAGACAACAGATTACAGCTCAGTGTGTTAATCTCAAGCATGTGTGTGTGTGTGTGTGTGTGTTGAATGGGAGAGGCTGAGCTGGAAAATACACCATGATTAATACACTGCACTATCAACAACACAGGATGTCAAACACCATAATGTTTGACATTTATCTGTACATTATTCTCTCTGTCAAAAAACATGTATTCATAAATTATCTATAAAGGTATAAATTCACCAGCTCAACCACTTTGTGTTACTGTATGTCAACATGAACAGCAAAGAGACTATTAGCTTTCTTAATACACGGATCTTATTGTGAGCAACTAAACGTTGTAAGTCGTTCTAAAGCAAGTTTGTCTTTATAATCTTTCACACAAATTGATATGGGTTGGGATTGCCATTTCATGTTGACTTAAAGAAATAAAACACTGAGGTGAAAGAGAGGTTGAAAAACACAAGCGAATGTTTTTCTCACTCTTCGCCGTGAAAGATCATAATGAAGCTGAGTGTGACTCAATTAAAGTAATTTAACCAGAACCTTCACTTCAAGATATAAGATTACCACAGTAATTATGACTGTAGACTCATCATAACATCGCTAAACTCATTAAACACGTGTGTGACTGTAGGCTTCTGGTTAGAAAGCGTGTGTGAGCGTATTCGTGCAATTAAACGTGTGTGTTGTGTGTATTGCAGCTTGTGGTAAGCTGACCGGCATTAGTGATGCAAACACTATTAAAACATCCGGGTCTCGGTTCGGATCCTGGATGACGGACCCCCTCGCTCCTGAAGGAGACACTAGGGTGAGTAAAATGATTATGGCTACATATACAATTCTACATGTATTGAGTTGCTGTTGCCTTTCTATCAGCTGAACCAGTCTGGCCATTCTCCTCTGACATCAACAAGGCATGTTCACACACAGAACTGACGCTCACTGGATATTTTCTCTTTTCTCGGACCATTCTCTGTAAACTCTAGAACTCTAGAAATCCCAGTAGATCAGTTTCTGAAATACTCAGACCAGCCCGTCACCAACAACCATGCCACGTTCAAAGTCACTTAAATCACCTTTCTTTCCCATTCTGATGCTCAGTTTGGACTTCAGCAGATCATCTTCATCATGTCTACATGCCTAAATGCATTGAGTTGCTGCCATGCGATTGGCTGATTACATATTTGTGTCAATGAGCGGTTGAGACGGTGTAACCAATAAAGTGGCTGAGTGTATACTAGTCCAGTCATTTTAAGCCAAAATGGGGGTCAACCTTGAACAAATTGCAACAGAAGCAAGCTCAAATGATTTTGTATCCTCAATATGTCCTGAGTAAGGGGAAAAAAAAGCACAGAAGAACCCCATTAGGGGAAAGTTTCGAAAAGACCCAAATATAGCCGATTCATACGCCTAGTCATTCTTTTTCTTACGTGAATAGGGTAACATATTTAACCTTTAGATATCACCATGAAAATTACTGAGTTGATTACTTGCATCAAGACAAACCAAAAATGTATTACAAGTTTTTTTTAATTGTTTGTTAACATGGACAAACGGTGCATAATCTACATGTAATTACGTTTGTGCTAATTTGCATAAATACCACAACAGATCTAAACATTGGGTCTAGCCAGGTGAAAATGTCTTGTTGAATCTTGTTGATATATAACAGTAAAATACTTAATGTTAAGGTCTGAATGGAACCCATTTAATGGTGATATCTAAAGGTAAATTTTTTTACCCTATTCACGTAAGAAAAATAATGAATGGGCGTATGAATAGGCTATATTTGGGTCTTTTTCTAAACTTTCCCCTAATGGGATTCTTTGGGGCTTTTTTTTCCTGACTCGGGACATATGGAGGATACAAAATCAGTTGAGCTTGCTTCTGTTGCAATTTGTTCAACCTTTTTTCATAAAATGACTTGACTATAAAGAAAGATAGATATATAGCACTTAAATGTCTCATTTTCCTATGGGAAAAGTTGAACTGAAACATTCCTGTAGCTCAGTGGTAAGAGCATTGCGTTCACGACACAAGGTTGTGGGTTCGATCCCAGGGGATTGCACATACCTATGTATAAATGTATAGGATAATGCAATGTTAGTCGCTTTGGATAAAAGCGTCTGCCAAATGCATAAATGTAAATGTAAAAATGTAAATTCGCATGTATATTTTGCATTTCTCAGTCAGGATTTGGTAATGAATACAAGTGTAACTTCCTTCTATAGGACATAGAGGATTTATTTCTGATATGCTTTAGAATGCAGATGGTGGAGGATATCTGGTTAATGCCTGCAGTAAAAACCCACGAGCTGCAGCTGCAGGCAAACGCTTTATAACCATGTTGCTTCAGAACCATCAAGAAAAAACACAGAAAAACAAACCTCAAGGCCGAGCCGTCATACACAAATGCAAATACACACCGCTTGAGGAAAAACTCACGTCCTATTTCCGTGTGCACAGAAAGAAGTTAAACGGCACGATGAAATTCTTCACCCTTATGCATTTGCAGAAAATACTTCATCGAAATATTTAGTCCATCATCAGGATCACTAAAAATCTTTCATTCGAATTCAGCTTCAACGAATTAAATCTAAATCTAAAAATATATTTGAATAAAGACAAAACACTTCCTTTTACTGTATATAGTAAAATTATATGGGAATGAAAGAATAAAAAAAGAACCAGTTCATACCAAGCATTCATTTACTAGTCGGATATCTGTGGAGTTGAAGCCAGGTCACTGACACTCACAGCGGCGCAAGGGGAAGATAAGCGAGGCCAAATCATTTCCCACTCATCCAGACGTGAAGTGCTCTGGCGGGGCTCGTAATGGAGGGCGCAGGGGGGCTTCTGATAACGGGTGGAGGTTAAAACACAGCAGACTGTGCTGGAGGAATGAGGGCAGCTGGAAATGAGCCTGAGATGTTCCTGATGATGGCCTGTGCGCCGATTCCAAGCCTAATCGTTTCTCAGGCATTTGTTAAAGTGTGAAAATCGTGTTTGGTGATGTTGTGTGGCTCATGCAAGCCTTCGATTGGCCTTGCAGAAGTGTGCTATCATTTTTTACCTGTTTAGCTATCGGGTTACATGGCATTGTGTTTAAAGATCTGGGCCGGTTACAAATGTTAAATGAGCTCCCGTGGCCAGAAACGTAACCCCAGGTTGCAAGAGACCGTTCCTGTAATAAATATCCTGCAAGCGGTTTTACATTAAAGTGTGGGCTAAATGACAAATTGGCAATTAGCAGTTGGCATCCCAGAGCTATATGCTGCATATGCTTTAACTGGTGCGTTTATAAGAAGTTTCTCAGCAAATAGCATTGCCAGTTCTCGATGAGAAGTTCAAAATCACTAGTCATTAGTTTCACAAGCATCTCTTTTGTTTCAAATGGAGCCAAATGATATCGAGCTCTCCCTCTCTGGATGTAATGGGTGGAGCTGGACCTCTGTGGACTTAATGGGCGGGGCTTGACCTAATTATGTTCAGGGATAGGGTTATAGTAGGGTTAGGGTGTGGCTAGACCTTCAAGCTCCACCCATTGGCTCTGCAGTGAACAGCCTCTCTTTTATTTGGACATTAATGACATTGAAACACAAAATCTGGATAGCTGGATGGTGAATACAGAGTTCATGCTAAAACAAGCAACTAAAAAATGGAATAGAATTACATCTATGATGTGAAAAACATATTCAGTGTTCAAACATTATTAATCTTAGTTTACATGTCTAGATCTTCATGCGGCAGAATTTCAATTTACCATTATTGATGTATAGCCGACAATGACATTTATTACTATTTTGTATAAATGCATTACAAACAAAACACAAACAAAAATTTTATTTGAAATATGCTACCAGTGCATTTAGGCAATAAATGTACAGCATGAACATTTTTATTCATTTTGAGACTCGCAAAAGATTGTGTTAGAAAGTTATTATTGTTTTTAAAAGATTAACAACAGTAATCTAAATGTTAAAACAGGGGAAAGGAGTATATACACTTAAATATCCAATATCACCTGAATAAAAAACTGGTCCCAGAAAGTATTGTACTTAAATGAATTTGCTTTATAAAATAACAATTTAATGACTATTTGTTATTCAACTTTTCAACTTTATTCTCGAAGGCCATCTTATATTATGAATATAGTCAAGTCAAATTTATTTGTATAGTGCTTTTCAGAATATACATATTGTTTCAAAGCAGCTTTAAAGAAAATTGTGGTTAATGTTTATATCTTAATGTCTTATAGTTGCATTTTGCAGATTAGAGCTGGTGTAGTTATAGTTAGCTATAGTTTACATTTACAAGCAATCATTCATTTGAAATCCGTTATATAGTAGATATTACCCAAAGCAAGTATAATGCATGTATGCAGGACAGTAAAGCTGGACAAACTTATACATCCAATTTCATATAAAGAGCTCCTGTGTCATGCAGCAACCTTTATCTGTGACTGTATTCACATTATAGTTTAGTTCTCATAAAGTAGTGCTTTAATAGTGCCAATTGTGGAAGGAAAACACATCTGATACTGCCTGACATTTTACAAAGAATTATAATGGTACAGCAGACTGGAAAACACAAAAGAATAACAAATAGTCTAATATAAAACTAATATAAGCAAATAAAAACAAACTCATTGCAAAAGCTCATACCAGATCTTTGATTTAGAAACAACACGTATTCACCCAAGAATACACAATTACAAACCCAAAATGCCATTAAAGCGATGCTTTGCACAAGCTAGTTCCTCCGAAACCCATAAACGCAATTATAAATCAGTCTAGTGAATATATAACCTTCCTTCACACCCACAGACCCGGTTTTAGTGCTCCCTTCCTCCCCCCTCTTGTTCTGTTTTTCTCACACTTTTGGGTTGGAGGCTCTTGTTCTCAAAGATTGATGAGACCGTAGGCTGTATGTGTGAGACAGACAGAGCGTGGAGAGAGAAACGTGTGTGTGTGTGTGTGGGAGTGAACAATAAGCAATATCTCAGTGCAGTTTTTTGACTCTTCAAAGATAAAAAGCTTTGGCACAGCACTGTGTTGCTGTCAGAGATATCAAGCAGAGATGGATCAGCATTCAATGTCTGCATGAGCATTGAGTTAAATCCTGAACAAACACCCTGTGGCCGACCGGTACGGTCCAATTTTAATGCTGCACTCCATATTACTATTTGATATCACCACCTTTTGACCATAAAGGTATTCTGTGGCTTGATACTCAAAAGCTGATTCATATAGAAGCAATGCTATAGAAGCTTTACAAATCCACAAAAAGTGTCCTGGCATCACATGTTCAGCAATACTAACATTTACTCTGCAAATACACTATTACCATCAGAGAGGATTATTTACCATGTTTTACAAATCCAAATGTTTGTTTTTATTAACATTAAATGTATATGTATTTTAGAGATGCACTGATATTATGGACAATAATCGGTATCATCCTGGGCTGCGTTTCCCAAAAGCATCGTAAGCCTAAGTAGATCGTAAAAACGATCGTACGACTGATCTTAATATTACGGTCTGTTTCCCAAAAGCATCGTAAGTAGCACTTAAAAATCATCGTAGATCTACGAGTGCTCTGGAGTAATCGTAAATCCCCAAGTGCATCGTAAGAAGACACCTCCAGGACAACCGGCAGATTACACCTTTAACTTTATTCAAATGCAATGTGATTATAATATAAGGTTTTGATTGTTCTTTATTGTACACTTTATTACTCTTTTTTTTTTTATGTATAAATTAAATAATTAAAAAGGTCAGAAAACAAAACAAAAAAAAGAAGTTATTTAATCTAATAATTTTAATCAAAATTAAATGAATGAAAAAAAATCCTTTAAATCTGTTAAAAATTACATCTTCGTTTCGCTCTATCTCCTCTAAAAGGAAATTAATTTAATCCTTTTGAAAAGTATCTTTTCCTTTTTTTTTTTTTTTTTTTTTCAGCCATTTTGTCAGTGCCTCCGCCTGTAGGTAGGTGCTTTATATAGACAGAGCCCGTCTACGGAGAGCCTGCCCACTCCCTATTAAGTCCTATTGTACCGAATTTTGGTTGTAGTTCCACCAGAGTTCCACTGGGGGCGATCACCCATGAGTGCAAAATGAATGGGAGTCTATGGGGCTAGACGGCTAAATTTGTCTCTTTCACCCGATTGCCATTGAGAAATCTCAGATTTGATTGTATGTTTTGCAAGTTCAACATGGGTTATAGGTCGAAAGTTGAATGAACGAGTACTTATGTCCTTTCGATTTCTTACAGGTTGAGTTGTTGTTGTCCATAACATGCTAGCATTCTGCTAATGAATGCTGATTGGTTAGTGAAGGACTGATTACGAACAGAGATACCGCTTGATGGCATCGTGGCGTCCGAAGCGGGACCAGAAACAAACAAAACAAAAACTCTTCTAGCACGTGTATTTACCTGTGTCAGCTGTGTTGTCGATGCCTCGAGAGAAAAGAAAGTGCAGAGCGCGAAAGCACCAAAGCAACTGAAGGATTGCCGTAAAGCAGTATCTCTGGTCGTACGATGTGTATGACGTCATTGACACTTTAAAAGACTTTTTAAAGCAAATAAGTGACTCTAAAAAATCTAACACCCAGCAATGTGTAATTTCTTTGCATCTCCTTTCGAATACAACATTCAAATTATTACTAGACAAAAAATTATATCCTGAGAAAAGTGGATTTTGAGGGGTATAGCGCCATAGACCTCCATTCATTCTGCACTCGTCCTGTGAGCGCCCTCATATGGAATCAGAGTGGAACTGCAACCAGTTCAGAAGCCGGAAGTTTACTGAGAGTGAAACTTCTCGCCTTATTAGACATTCTCTGATATAGACTTGTCTTGATTGCTAATCCACAACAGGTGACAATTATTAGGTTAAACGTTCAGAATACGATTCCATATAAGGTTATATTTCAGCACTTCGCAAATGGACAGCGACTCTTAAGTAGCACGAAGAACGCGCTCTCGCTATGTTAAGTGCATTTTTGGGAAACGCGCGTGGAATTGCGGCGAGCGTTCGTAACCTTGCACGTAGAGAGCGCTCTTAAGAGCTAAGATACATCGTTATCAGGAAACTCAGCCCTGAATGATTGGCTATTGGTATATCGGCGGAGAAATTTAGTATCAGTGCATGCTAATATAGGGTTGGGAATCGAAAATTGATTCTGTGAAAATCAGGTCAGGTCAGGAATCGGTTACTTGTTATAAAATTCGTATCGATTCTTTTGTGTGCATTCAAGCGCAAGAACTGCACACTCATCCAAAGTGCGCGCACAGAAAAGGGGATTTTAAAGTGATTTTAAACCATTCAAGCACAAGAAAGAAACATGCTGTTTTCTTTTTGCACTTGAATGAACAAAAATATGTCAAAACATCCTCGTAAACACAGTCGGTTATGTCTTAAGTGAACATAAACAGATGAGAAAGAAAACACGTGTAACAGTATATTTGATCTGTGCAGCTCTTAAAGTGACAGCAGCCTAATATTCCTGCTCTCTATCATAACGTTACTCAAACAAAAGACAAAGAGAATATTCACTCGATATTCTTGACTGAATAACTTTTTTAACCATATTTGTAATGTATATTTTATTCATAAAGTGCAGTGTTATTTGATTACAGTTTCTGTACCTGAATACCTTAAAATCTTGAAACACTGTTTATTTCAATAGTATCTTCTGTGATTGCTATTTATTTATTAGTTCTTTTTTAATTACTACTTATCTTCAATAATGCCTGAAATGTATATTAGTTAGGCTAGTTGTTTTTGCTATGGTCTTTTTTTAACCATAGGCTTTTGCCTAAGTTCCTTGTGTAAGTGTTCTTTAGCCTGTTGATTTTTGTTCATGGTATTCAGCTACAATGAAATGTTTTGCAATAAGACTTAAAATAAATGTGTTTTTTTTAAGTAAAAGTTTTTTTTTTTTTACCTTATTGGAATCAAAATTAGGAATCGATGCACAGAATCGGAATCGTCAAAATTCAAAGGATACCCAACCTTATTAAATATTAACTGTAAGTGAGTTAGTACATTTATTTAAATAGCAGCACATATACAGTAAATACAGAAAACCTGACCGAATTGATGAACTGAAATAACTAATAATATTCCTTGTGTTGCTTACCCATTACCAACTACATCCAAACCTAAAGCTTTACATGGAAGACTAAGCAGAACCTAGCCCAAAAATCTGTTTACAAGTTCTGTTGGGCTCGGAGCGGAAAAGAGACCTCTGATTCTAGTTCAGAGCTGGCAGAGCATTTTATACCTGTAAAAAAATATGTTTTATGGTGTTATTTTGGTGTTAGACAAAGGATGAACGTCCTCAGCTGATTCTTGGCACTTCTTTGCACTCTTACTTCTATCTTGGGGGTTTATAATCGCCACTTCAGCCCAGGACTCGCTCACAGAGAGTATGTTCTTTGTAAAGCTTTGGAACAGTTTATATTGTGAAAAATGTTGTTAAAACAATAAAATCTAATCAAATGTTCCTAATGCAGTAATACGGTGAACGACTGTGGCTGGATTTCAAAAGAAAGGGTTTGCAGTATGTTCCAACATGCAGAAGAGAGTGTGTATGTTGATTTATATACAGTAGATGTTGTTGACTGCCTCGTGCCTCCTATAGAGAGCATACAGACGTCCCGCTGGGCCACGAGGCTCTGGAATATTCCATAAGCGTGACTGCTCCCTTTCCATTCGCTCACCGAGAGACAGAAGCCCCAGTCATGCTGGGAATTCTCCACGGAGAGTCGGCTTTTATCCGGAATGATCTGGAATTATCCCCATAGGGTTCGTAATGCCTGGCACACAGCAACTTCCTGGCTGTCAATTTTCACCGCCTGCGTTCTGCCAAAGCCAGGGGAAGAATGGACACCTTCGGTCTGGAATTTAATTAAGACCTCGCTGAACACGTCCTGATGTGCTGGCGAATTATGCCAGAACAAAAAAATCCAATGCAAGCACAGATAAAATAAAGAACAATTTGACCCACTTCGAGTAAATAGATTGTAGTTTAAACTATACTTGAATTTTGACTCTGTGAATGTCAAGCCAGAATCTATCTATCTATCTATCTATCTATCTATCTATCTATCTATCTATCTATCTATCTATCTATCTATCTATCTATCTATCTATCTATCTATCTATCTATCTATCAAAGGGTTAGTTCACCCAAAAATGAAAATTCCCTCATGTTGTTCCAACCCCGTAAGACTTTCGTTCATCTTCGGAACACAAATTAAGATATTTTTTTATTAAATCTGAGAGCTGTCTCACTCCTTCATAGGCTTCTGTGTTATTGAAACTTGACGGCCCAGAACGTTAGTAAAGACACAGTCCAAGTGACTACAGTGGCTCAAAAATAAGTTTATCAAGCGACGAGAATACTTCTTGTGCGCAAAAAAAACGACCAAAATAACGACTTTATTCAACTATTCATATTCTTCTGTGTGGGCCTCTGAGTGAGTTCACGTAGGTTAACAGCGCAGCGCTTCTGGGTTGTACGTCATAACGGAGGCTCACTAGGCTTGTCGCTTGATAAACTTAAGGTTAAGCCACTGTAGTCACTTGGACTATTTTAAACATTGTCTTTACTAACTTTCTGGGCCGGAAAGTTTCAATTACAGAGAAGCCTATGGAGGAGTGAGACAGCTCTCGAATTTAATAAAAAATATCTTAATTTGTGTTCCGAAGATGAACGAAAGTCTTATGGGATTGGAAGGCTAAAAAGGCTTTTTAAGCAACAACACTTTCAAACAAGACTTTGTCAAGCCAACATTCAAAGTGTGTCTTGATAGGCATTCAGATCCGTAGTTCCTGTTTACCATCTCATATTTAATTCAAATTCAGTTCAGAATGATTCAAAACCCTGAGGAACATCATAAAAACATTAGATCCACATACATTCTGACTCAAAAACATCTGCTGCATGTTGTGCTAACATCCGACAGGGAATGTTTTAGGAGACTTAATCCAGATGAACAAATACTAAAAATGACATCTTCCAGATGAAAATTAATGCACATCTGGTCAGCATACTTGTTCTATCAGGGATGTGTCTCATTAACTCATCTGCTTGTATTGTACGTCATTTATATAAATTAATCACTTACTCTCTCACTTCTGTTCAGGTGTGGTACATGGACGGTTACCACAACAACCGCTTCGTGCGGGAGTACAAATCTATGGCTGACTTCATGACGTCGGATAACTTTACGTCTCATCGGCTCCCGCACCCTTGGTCCGGGACGGGTCAGGTGGTCTACAACGGTTCCATCTATTTTAACAAGTTCCAGAGTAACATGATCATCAAGTTTGACTTCAAGACCTCCACCATTAGTAGGTCTCAGCGTCTGGACAACGCAGGCTACAGCAACACCTACCATTACGCCTGGGGAGGACACTCCGACATCGACCTCATGGTGGACGAGGGCGGGCTCTGGGCCGTGTACGCCACCAATCAGAACGCGGGGAACATCGTCATCAGCAAGCTCCACCCCCTGACCCTGCACATCATCCAGTCCTGGACAACCAATCACCCGAGGCGCAGTGCCGGGGAGTCCTTTATGATTTGCGGGACGCTGTACGTGACCAACGGCTACTCAGGAGGGACCAAAGTCTACTACGCCTACCACACCAACTCCTCAACGTACGAGTACATCGATATCGTTCTGCAGAACAAGTACTCACATATCTCCATGCTGGACTACAACCCACGAGATCGAGCGCTATATGCCTGGAATAACGGACATCAGGTCCTGTACAACGTTACTCTTTTCCATGTCATCCGCTCGGAGCAGCTGTAACCATGGAGGATTTAGTTTGGAGAATCTGAAAGGAACAGAAAACTGAACCCAAGACAATCCTTTTTGAATGTTCTTCAACAGATTGTTACAACACTGCAAAAAAAAAAAAAAAAAAGAAGAAAAAAAATATGTTCTTCCTCAGTATTTTTGTCTTGTTTTTGCAGTATAAATATCTATACTCTCTTAAATCAAGATACATTTAATCGAGATTCAAAATGACACTGGAAGATAAATTGTTTTCTGAAAAAATTATAAGTTTTCACTGAAAATATCTGCCAATGGGGTAAAAAAAAATTAACTTGTTTTCCCATTTGAATTAAGTTAAATTTAAATCTAATTCAAATTCAAGGCAAAATTATTCATAACCCAAAGGAACATCGAAAAAACATTAGATTCATGTACTTTCTGACTCAAAAACATCTGCAGCATGTCGAGTTAATATCCGACAGGGAATGTTTTAGGAGACACATATCCAACTGAGCAAACACTAAAAAAGACATCTTCCAGATGAAAATTAATGAACATAAGTTTTTATTTTTCTGACCTCACTGGAAGATTTTTGCTCTTGTTTTAAGCATAAACTCACTTCATTTTGATCATTTTGTCAGAAAACAAGACTTCCTATCTTGTGTCAATTTGCATCTTAAGTAAAAGTATCTTGACGTAAGAATGTTTAGATATTTGAACACAAGACAAGACAAAAATACCAAGTAGGAAATATTTTTGCAGTGAAAAAATTCTATGCTGAATGAAAACTGAACCATTTAAAAGAACAATAGACATGTGAATGGAAAATAAAACACAAAATGATGAACAGATGCCAAAAAAAAAAAAAAAATGAAATAAAGCCACGCCTTTCTTTTTTTACTAAAAAACTTTTCCTTTTAGGACAGTGTCCAGTCAGATGTTTTCCAGTAGCACTA
This sequence comes from Leuciscus leuciscus, assembly GCF_965113295.1. NCBI lineage: Eukaryota > Metazoa > Chordata > Actinopteri > Cypriniformes > Leuciscidae > Leuciscus > Leuciscus leuciscus. Next base: position 32,657,259 of record NC_138740.1, on the reverse strand, counting down.
AAAAGACATTTGTCCATGTTTTTCTGCACACTGAAATACGGAGAGCATTGGGATTTAGTTACGGACTAGTAGCCCACATGGAATACCCAACCCTTTCCTCATAAACTGAGTGTGTGCAGGAAAACCGATGGTGCTTCGCTCGGAAAACTAACTCGGTCGGCAATCATCTGTGCAATATCATAAGTCCAACTTGTGTGCTTTGCAGAGCACATTTCTTTAGATAATCCAGAAGAAAAAAAATGTGATTGGCTGAAGGCGCTGACTGTTGAAAGCTCTGTTGTCGTTTAAAGGACTCTCGTGAGATTTTACTTGAACTTCTCTGCGATTAAGTTCTCTCGATGTGGACCATATCATGATCTTTTTTAACGACCTACATGTATGTAGCACCTGAGAACAGACCAAAGCGTGCTATTAAAGTCAACATGAATTCAAAATTCACCCTCTTTACTTTCATATCACACTTTCTTAACCTGAAAGGGGTCTAGGGGGTTTTTGGGCCCTGGAGATGTTTTGACATGCCCTGATATTTGTGCTTATTTCAGTTACTTATAACATTTAATGGCGTAAGTCTGTATTCAGCAACAAACTCTGCTACACTGTAAAAAAAGTTATGACAACATATGTTTTTACATTGCTTTAACTCTTCAAAATAAGTTAAGCAATTTTTTACTTTTTTTCAAGTCAGTTTAATGTAATTTAAGTTGAAATGACGTAAATATCAAAGTTGATTGTACTTAAAAATTTAAGGCAGCAACTTTTTTTTTTTTACATTGTACAATAATATGTGAGCAGCATGTATGACCATTTGAGCATATCCATAATTTTTGTAATTTTCCCAATGCAATCAATTCCTGATGGATAAAATCAAGTCTTGTCCAAATTTTTTTTTTCTCATTAAATATCCTGTCAATCACATCAGCAAAATGGGCTGCAAACGTCGTTTCATGTTGACTTTAAACCTTCTCTGGTGAGAATATCACCATTCAGGCTACTTTGTTGTGCTTGTAAATGGATGTCAGCTACATCATGGCTGCTATGATTCACCAACTCCATGTAACAGATGTGCAGGTTTTGTTAGCAGATGGTTCAGGTACAATCTTACTCCGAATTAGTCTCTGTGCTGGTGAATTCTTGTAAAATGACTTCTTTAGTTTTGCATGAGCAGTTTCTACATGCGCAAGATGTGCTCAATGGAATGTTTCCCTGTATGATGGGTTGGGGTTGGTTATAATCTTTAGAAAAAAAAGATGCTTGTTTCTATCTGGTTTGTTTCGAGTGGCTTGTTTCTTAACGCCCATTCTTGATTTTTGTAGATTTCCAGTTTGATGTTTTTTGTAATATAGTACCGTCTGCTTGGGTGATGCTTCAATGTTTTTGTTTTAGTTTGATGGTGTTATACATTTCTGTCACGAAAACTCAAAAAAGATCGATATCAGAATGTTAAATGTCTCTAAGTCACTTTAGAGGACATCTCAAATATGAATATGAAACTACGACGTCATTGAGCAGTCTAATATGTAATGTAATCATTTTAACAAGGCTCATACGGTCTTATAAAGCTAATTAGCTAAACCTAATTCCAGTTTTTATTCTTTATGCGCTTAGCTGGATGTGTGTTGTACCCACAATACGATGATTCTTATCAATAAAAGGGGATTTATATCCTGATGTCATCATTTTGTATTGATCTTTGAGTTTGTTTCATCATGGGGTCAATGTTTCATCCCTGTTGAAAGAAACTAGCAACTAAAAACTAGCTATTTAGCTAGCTAAAACCACCTTGATTAGCCAGCTTCATCAGCAATATAATGTTGGTTGATAAGAGTTGCCATTAAACATGCAGAGGACAGGCATATACTATGTTATTCAGTCACATAACATTCCTATTTTAAGCCCGTCTGACAAATATTAATGACTATTATTGTTATCATACAGTAGAAACCCACAGTCGAAGCCATCAGGCACTGAACGTTTTCATAATGTTGCATTTTGGTTGCAATCACAGTAAAACATTTAAAAAAAACATCCTAGCAACCACATCTAAACTAGAATTCTGATAATATGAAAGTTGTTCATACTATTTACAGAAATCATATAGCTTTAATTCATATATCCTTTACATAATTGACAATGGCATATTACCATAACTATTACCATATTACCATATAACACTGAAGCCTCATTTTTAATCTCAGTCACTCATTTTCTATCATTAATGCCATACTTTTATTTTAACATTTCGCTTTGAAAGACACGTAGTTAAAAGTACCAGGTTGGATGTGGTTCATAAACCATTGCAAAAGGACATGCTAACAACATCATAACATTTCTGCAACCTTGTAAAATTACATATTACACTTGCAAAAATCTGATATTTGTTGTATTAACTTAACATTAGAACGTCCTTTTCACTACAACAACGTTTTTACAACACACTTGAGCCTTCATGGGGCATAATGTAGCGATGGCTAGCTCAACTAAAACATTGCTGAGCATTGCTAGTTTTTGTTCTTCCTGTTGAGGGACCCAATTATATTAAAATTAAATACTTTGCAGACACTTTCCAAACCAAAATGTAAGTGGAAGCCAACACAAATCACATTACTGCCATCCACCAGGACAGGAAGCAAATTACAAAATGCTAAACCGGCTAAGCTAGTTTTTAAAGGGTAAAAAGGCAGGAGTGAACATAGTTTTGTTATTATTACTGTACGAAGTATAATATTATTGATGTTTTTGTGGAGTGGAATAGTAAGATATTAACACTGTAGAAACACTAATGATTTTGGAAGGGACATTGAATTAGCATTGATTTAAACTTGTTTTTCAACAACAAAATCGCTATTCCATCCTAAATCTAATTTTATGCCCCTGTATAAATCTCAGATTGCAACAGAAAATACCTATTGATACATAACAGTGTTATTTTTCTATTTAATACATTTTCTATTTGTTTATCTATCTATCTATCTATCTATCTATCTATCTATCTATCTATCTATCTATCTGTCTGTCTGTCTGTCTGTCTGTCTGTCTGTCTGTCTGTCTGTCTGTCTGTCTGGATAGATAGATAGATAGATAGATAGATAGATAGATAGATAGATAGATAGATAGATAGATAGATAGATAGATAGATAGATAGATAGATAGATAGATAGATAGATAGATAGATAGATAGATAGATAGATAGATAGATATAGATATATATTCCTTTAAATATAAATATATTAAATATATGCTCGTTCTCTTTTAATATAAGTTGTATCTAATTAAATATTTTATTTAATATATTTCCTATATTTTAATTTTGTAATATGTATGTGTGTAAGAATATATATATATATATATACACACACACACATATACATAGGCCTATGTGTGTGCGTGTGTGTGTGTTTGTGTGTGTGTGTGTGTGTGTGTGTGTGTGTGTGTGTGTGTGTGTGTGTGTGTGTGTGTGTGTGTGTGTGTGTGTGTGTGTGTGTGTGTGTATTCTTACACACATACATATTACAAAATTAAAATATAGGAAATACTTCACATCTCTGAAGTCAAATGAATGGCAAAGCCTTTGTTTTTAAATCCCGAGAAACAGTTTGACCTAATAGAATTGAAATAGGCAGTAATGCAAATACCACCACATGAATATAAGAGACCTGAGGCAGTGACCACTCGTGTCCTGATGAAAATATGATGGGATTTGGGGCAAAAAGCATTAGACATTCGGAATGAGAAACTATCATCCCTCTATCTCTCTGGAAACAGCCGGGAAAAGTCAAGTGCTTCTTTCTGTATCTCTCTTCCTTTCTTTTTCTCTTCCCTTCTCCATTCAGATAGCTTTTTTTTTTATTCTCTCTCTAATGTAGTTTTTTAAGTGTAACAATAAATGTTCAAACTGCTAATTCCTCCCTTCCCCTTTTTTCCTCATCCTTCCCCTCTCTCCCTCTCTCTTTCCCCTGCAAGCTGTCCGTCCTGTCATCCTCTCCCCCTTCCCTTTCTCTCTCATTTGATGTTTCAATCGATGAATAAATGATTGTTTCTATTCTGAGCTGCTCGGTCTGGGAGAAACGGAGAGAGAGAGAGAGAGAGAGAGAGAGAGACTGAACAAAACACAGAGCGAAATAACAGACTCTCTCTGAGCGAAACAATGTGCCGTCATTTGAGCTGAATCAATCTACATCCTAAACAGGGCAAATATTCTGCTCTCCACCTCAGCTCTTCTCTTCTCTTCACATCTGTCATCTCCCAGCTCTTCATCAATCACTCTTTCTCTCACTATTTTCTCTGCCTTCCAGCCTGTTAGTCCACGGATGTTTCACTTGTGGCCCGCGGGCCAAATCCGCCCCGTCAATCATTTTTATACAGCGCTGATACATGAGAGCGCTCGGTGTGCTAAACTCAGCTGGCGTCAATTAGCCGATTGTGGCACATATATCCACACTGTGTTTAAGGTCTTTCTGACCTTAGTTCAGCTATAGTTTCTCATGCATGAACTTTAGCAGAATGTCATACTTTCAATCTAAAAATCACCCTGACACCCCCTCAGTTTTTTAGATCTGGCTCCTGAAATGAATAAGAAGAGCCCTGACATGCACTGAATCCCATTCTATAGCATTAATAGCATTATTCGTAACATTACGAATAGCATTTAATAAATAATGCATTGACTCATATTGGATTGACCCTTCTATGTTTTTTGAACTTTTTGAACACACCAAGTTGATAAAATCAATTAACCTAAGGTTGAATAAACTCTAAAAAGTTCTGAAAATGGTTGCCTTAAATCTTTAGGTTTTGTAAACTTAAATTTCTATGCTAGGAAAACTTTATATTTATTGTCAACTCAATTAAAAATCGTTTGGTGTACTTGGGTAAAAATGTAGACACACAACTTGATTTTTTAAGTTTGTACAACTAATTGACCTTCAAGTTGTCCTGGTTGCCTTAAACTTTTAAGTTTTCTCAACTTCTGATTTGTTTCACAGTGCCAGCTAACAAAAATATGTTGTAAGAATGTTTTGAAAATGTTAATGTAAAATGTTTTTTGAGTGATTTTCTTCAGCAAATTAATACTTTACTTATCTGATTATTTTCTCTTTTGATACCCTATATTACAAAATATGAGTATTCATTAAAATGAATGAGCTCAAAAACAAAAGACTCAAACCATTTAAAGAAATAATAATAATAAAAAAACCTCTAAAATGAGCAATCTGATTGGATAAACAATTAAACTCCACTTTGTTTGTGCTTTGTATCATACTTTGGAAACTGTCCACACTGTACTTCTCATGTAAGTAGAATTATTTAAAATGAGATTCGGCCATACCTCACCCCGCACACACACAGGTTGCCAGATTTCCGAGTGTGATGTCAGGCAGATTGATCTCAGCATTATGACTTTTGCCAGACTGTTGCCTGAGTAACACCTGCTCTCCTCATTATTCACCGGTCTCCAGATTGAGTCTCCTCATGCACCCGTTGAGCGGGATTTCTGGCTCCAATCAGAGAGCAGATGAGAGATGCTGAAATGAGCTGATGTTTATACCACATCTGGATAAAAGCCACGTCCTGAGACGACACTGAACATATACACACACACACCTGTCAGCACTGGACATTAACCTTTGCATATACATTCACATTTAAGACAGGGGTATTCATTAGTGACAGACATCTTTAATCACTGAGATACATATCGCACCATTGGTGCAGAATTTCTAAGACGACGTGTCAAGTAAAATTTTAAAAATGTGTAAATAGACTTTTGTGTCCTGTTTTAAATAAATACATAATGCACACTACTGTTCAAAAGTTTGTGGGCAGTAAGGCTTTAAGCAAGAATACATTAAATTGATCAAAAATGGCATTATGTTACAAAGATTTCTTTAAAAAAAAAAAATTTTTTAATGCAAAATATTAAGCAGCACAACTGTTTTCAACACTGGTAATAATATGAAATGTTTCTTGAGCAGCAAATCAGCATATTATAATGATTTCTGAAGGATCATGTGACACTGAAGACTGGAGAAAATTCAGCTTTGCATCACAGGAATAAATTACATTTTCAAATATATTCTAGTAGAAAACAACTTTTTACTTTTTAATTGATATGCGTTTAATTAGTGTTTGGAAATTAATTTGAACCTTTCATACTGGTAGTCTGTTTAATTGTTACAAATTTGATCTCATTGAATAACATTTTATCTTTCAATCTTCTTACTATGTGCCTGTATATTCCCCATCTGTCCTTCTCATATTGATAGTGTATTTCATCTAAAATCTCATCACTTCACCAAGGGATTGCTCTGCATCTAAACACACACACACACACACACATACACACGCACGCAAGTCTCTTTCTCTCCCTTAATGTGACAGACACAACCATCGGCAGCTATGAATAATCAATGAACTCCATCTGTTCATGGGAGACCTGAGGAAGAGAATGAACTCACACACACCTAATGTCTACATTTCTCTCTACAGATGTGTGTGCGTGCGAGAGAGAGGCTGTAGGCCACATCCTTGTCAGAGCAACTCTATTAGTCAAAAAGACAAGCTGACAACATTAACTGATTAGAATATAATCAAATTTCCATTTCCTGCAAATGAGCTTATTAATCTACAGAGGAAGCAAACATTTACTCCTTATTTTCATATGCAAAGTCTTTTGTGATGTTGTTTGAATGTGAATTGACTCCCTCAGTTAGGTGAACCTTGCACAGTGTGAATGTGTGTGTGTGTGTGTGTGTGTGTGTGTGTGTGTGTGTGTGTGTGTGTGTGTGTGTGTGTGTGTGTGTGTGTGTGTGTGTGTGTGTTGTGCCCTGGGGGTATTGCAATAGCCAATGAGTTTCAAAGGGCAATCAGTAACACTTACAACACTTACAGTATTTCCCTTGACACAAACCAGAGGTGAAAGCATGTGTGTCCGTGCTGATGCAGTTCTGGGATGTTCAATCAAAAGCATTCATCATTGCCAATGGCAAGAGACGCGTCAGAACACACATCAGCTGAAGCTGTCGGACACAGATGGTTCATTAAGATTCCTGAGCATGCACCATCTGACAACAACTCCAAATCATCCATCCTCATCTTAATAACCTGCCAGTTGCCTGTGACACAGTGCATCACCAGATCCTCCTGTCCACCCTCTCTAAACTTGACATCAGACGATCCCCACTTCAGTCTGATTTCACATGAGATCCTGGATATCGAGCATTGTCCACAGTTCTACATTTCCCCAATGAAGGTAATTATTCTGGTTAAGCCAACCAAACAAACAATATAAATAACTAGCTAGCTAACTGACTAACTAGCTATCTAACTAACTAAACAACTAAAATAAACAGATTAACTAATTAAATAAATAACCGACCAAATAAACAACAACTAATGGAATAACTAAATAAACAACGAACTAAATAAATAATAAACAACTAATTGACCAAGTAAAACAACTAAAATGAATAGCTAATTAAATAAATAAACAACTACTAAAACAAATAATGGAATAACTTACGAAATAAACAACTAACTAAAACAACCAACTGACTAAATAAATAAATAAAAAACAAGTAACTAACTGACTAAATAAAAAACAACTAACTAACTAAATAAAAACAATTAACTAAATAAAAAACAACTAACTAAACTGGCTAACTAAAACAACTAACTGACTAAAACAACTAACGGACTAACTAAAACAAATAATGGAATAACTAACTAAATAAACAACTAACTAAAACAACTAATGGACTAACTAAATTAAATAAAAAAAGAACTAACTGACTAACTAGATAAAAAACAACTAACTAAACTGACTAACTAAAATAACTGACTAACTAAAACAACTGACTGAAAAAATTACTAACTAAAATAGCTGACTAACTAAAACACCTAAATGACTCATTAAATAAAACAACTAACTAAAAAAAAAGCAACTGACTAACTAAAACAACTAACTAAATAAAACAACTAAATGACTAACTAAATATAAAACAACTGACTAAACAAACAACTAACTAACTAAATAAAACAACAAGTAATTGATTAACTAGCTAAATAAACAACTAACTGACTAAACAAAAAATTAAAGAACAAACTAAACAACTTAATGAATAACTAAAACTAAATAGACAATTGACTAAAACAATGGTCTAACTTAAAACAACTGACTGACTAACTAAACAACTAACTAAATTACAACTAACTAACTAAATAAACGAATTAAAATAAATGAAAACAACTAACTGACTAAGAAAATAACTAAATGAAAAACAACTAACTAAAACAATTAACTAACTAAACAAACAACTAAGTAATTAAAACAGCTAACTAAATAAAAACATTAAAATAAATAAAATACTAGATTTACTCACTCATACCATTGCTTACAATGTGTTTGCTAATTCTGCTCTAATTTAAATAATAATACATTTTTATTCATGTCCTTCACATTATGTTAAAATATGTGCACACAAAACCAGCCTTGAGTGTATCACTTAGTTGCGTTTTCACCTATTTGTATATTGATGTATGCTAATGTTTTGATGCTTATAAACTCTCACTGTTTTTCTGTGGTGGAAAGAGAGTCCAGCTTTCACGTGATTTACTGAAATTGTAATGAAGCGTCATCAGAGGGAGAATCTATATGCAGTTTATTGATAGTCAAATTCACAAACAGTAGAAGATTGAAGTGGTAAGTGGTGTGCTCAAGTAGTGTGTGTCTAATGAACTGCAGGTGTGTGTGTAATCAGTCCCAGGAATGAGGACTATGGGACTATATGGGAGATAAAGTCCAAATGAGAACCAGTCAGTATTCGGGTGATATCTCCTAAAGAGGTGGTGCGGAAGCTTCACTTGTAAGTCATAACTCTCAAAATAACGTCTGAAGACACACTCGAGGACTCGACTCATATAACCATGAATAAAGTCTTTTATAAAACACAACTAATTTTCACGAACTACACGAATCAGTGTAAAGAAATGAAAATTAGTTTCAGTAATACTGTAAGGTTTGAAACCGATTCTGGCTCATTGGTTTACTCAGTCTCCTCCCTCCTTCCTCACTCCGTCTCCATCCAGCAATGTCTATTTATTCCATCACGACCTTTGACTTCTGTCCGCACTGTTCCGGGGGAACTGCTGATTTCCTTGAGCTCTCTGCTCTCTGTCTCTCTGCAGAGAGCTCTCTGTCAGGCCTGTCCCATAATGCACTGCAGAACTGCCAAATTCTTAGCATGCGGCGATCTGGCTGTCTGTTTCTTAAACTCGAGCAAGAGACACGAAGTCCAAAACTATGAGCCATTTATAAATAAATAAAAACACCTATCCATCTCGGCTAGTTCATGCAAGTACATGTATAACTGACTTATAAAGCTTATAAAACAGCATCACTTTTCGCCTTGTCTTCACCGTTCTCTTCGTTTCTGTTAGTGGCATTGCACCTACTTGGTCTCATTTTCACCTTTCCTTTGATCCTCCAGTCTTTTTAAGTGAAATTAACTGCTCTCCTTTTTTAAAATTATTCTTTCACATTTTTTTTTATCATCACACACTATAGATTTCATAATCTTCTAATTTCCCTTCTCTGAGCATCCTTTGAAACAGAAGTAATGCTATAGTCTAAACTGGTTGTTTCAGAAGGAAATGTTACTTTGTACAGGACAGCACACTTAATGCTGCCTACTGTTTTTTTATTATATATATATATATATTAAAAAAATGATAGCAGGTGAAACAGATTATGCAACAATAAACATTTCAAATAGTTGTACTCTCCAGCATTACTTGTGTTTCAAAGGATGCACAGAGTCAACACTACAAATGTTGATTAATCATCTCAAAAATTTAGATGAAATCGCATTACTTCAGCGATACAATGGTACATGTACGTACATGGCTTACTGGCTCACAGCTGTATCTCAATGTTAAGAAGACAGTCTGTATGTTTTTTTAGCAAAAGCAACACTGTATCTCATTGTGAACCCAATGTCTGTGGAGGTCATTCAAACAGTTACACAGTTTAAATATTTAGGCATTATCATTTAAACATCAAGTGAGAAAGGTAGTGCAAATAACCAAATATAACCTAGCGAACTTTAGGTATATAAGGAACTGTTTGACAACACCTGTAGCAAAGCTATACATGAATACTACACTGTAAAAACTAAAGGAGCCTCAAATATCCTGTCGGATACTCAAGGAACTTCAAAATGTAATTTAAGTGCCTCAAAGCTCTTTCTCCTATAGTAGGGTTACTGGAGGAGCATTGACATTCTTTGAGGTTCTTGCTGGAACTTATGGGATCCTTTAAGCACTTTGTATTTAGTTCAGAGGTTCTGGAGTCACCTTTTCATTACCATGAGACCTCGAAGTGCTTTGGGGGAAAATAGAGGAACTTGAATGCGATAAAAGGGTTATTGGAAGATCTTTTAACATTTAAGTGGTTCCTGGAAGATCTCTTATGTTAAAGCCAGCATCTGGAGGAACCCAATGGTTCTGTGAGGCCAGAATGAGAATATTATTATCCTATTATTATTATTATAGGCTACTTAAGTTTGATTCAGTATAGCCTACATACCCAGGTGAAAAAAGACGTACTATTAAAAATGTACTTGAGTGTGTTTTTAGTAGGCCTACAATACAAATATACTTTAATGCATTTTTAATACATTTAACAGTAGCCTGCGTCTTTTTCACCTGGGTAGCTTACATTTATTTAGTATCTATAGGCCTATTTTGTTGATTAATTTAAACCTTAAACAACAACACTAAATTATAATAATATTAATAAGAAGAATTCATTAATTATTATTGAATAAATAATAGTAATAAAATAATAATTTTTACCTACTTCTTCATAAATTATTATTTGAAGAAGAAGAACTAGGAGGAGAAAGGTATTATTCTGTCACGAAACTGCTGCTATTCCTCTGCTGTCGTCGCTTCAGTGATGCTCGCGCTGCTCGCGCGCAACATAGCTCAGCTGATCGACGTCATCGGGTAACGGCTCCTTCCTCTCATCAAAGCTTCCGCCGTTTGATCGGCTCTCCGTTACAAGGTTTGTAAACTCGCCAAATAAATATAAATACAGAGTCTACTCACTATATATTCAAACACACATATATATAAACTAAATTGATTATACATTACTACTTTTTTACCGTGTTTACCACTCGTTTATTGCACAGTATCTGGTATGAAGGTTTTAGCCGCGATGCGTTGATCTAACGTAAGTTAATGAACAAATGGAAATTATTGACTTATTGTCTTAGATTGATTTAGTCATTCAATTCAACATATTCTGTAAAACTGTGTCTTCAAATTGCTGAGATAGCCTAACTAATGTAGCTGATTCCTGCTGTCGTCATTGGCGTTTGTTATGAATAACAAAAGCAGGTTAATATAGTTTGGTCTGTTTTTGTTTAGCCTAACTTTACTTACTACAGGTGCCCTCATTCTCTTAAATACCATTTTAAAGCCATTTACTGGTCAATAAATATTATGTTGTGAATAATCAGCTTTGTTCTTTTGTTTCCCCAGAACAACCAGTACATTTCTAAAATAATCTGAACATTTCAGAGGCAACATTGAATTACAGTAAGTTACCTATACACCACATGCAAGTACTTTATTACTATGAACTTTCTCTGTGTGAAATTGTATTGTTTGACTGTGTACTTTTTTAATAAGTTATTCTCTGAAAATCTTCCCTCATGCTCTCAAATCTCATTCATGTTACTCAGAAAAATAATATCACAGGTTTGGAGCCAATAATGCTATGCATTTTTTATAGGCTATACCTTAATCATATGCATTTGAATATAAGACATTTGAACCCTGAATTATAACTTAAAGTTTAGTCTTTTTCGACAAAAAAAAGGAAAAAGCTATTATATGACTTCAGAAGACTTACAACACAACCCATAACACATGAGTTGTGAACTCATTGACTATTTTTAGGATCTTTTCTGGGACATTTTTGGAGCTTAACTATTTTTTACATAAATTGTTGCATTGAATTGAACTAGACAAGTGTACATAAGAATAGTTTGAATGAATTACAAAAAAAATGTATGCTTGTGTTTCATGTAAGGAATAATTGACGACAGGCCGTTGAATTATTAGAAAAATAATGCACACCCGAGGTGGTAATGCGGTCACGACGCGAAGCGGAGTGGCCGTTACACCTCGGGTGTGCATTATTTTTCTAATAATTCAACGGCCTGAAGTCAATTATTCCGCTTATACTACAGTTACCACACCTCGAAACATTGTTCAGATTATGTATTTCAAGACGTTTGTAAAGTTTTTGTCATTAAAACGCTCTTGTATGTAGGACTAATTTCTTACGCATCTAATCCCATGCCTTCGTTGCTAATTCCAAAACGTCATTTCAGAGTTAGTAACGGAGGTTAGAGCCGCTGATAGCAGACTAATGCTGGGGACACACGACTAGCTGACACATTCTCTGACTGTTTCATCGACTGCAGCAGATTTTAAACACCGACTTTGAACACAGACTGAACGCGCTGAACACGCGTTTGGACATGATCAGTCATAAGTATCAAATTACATTCATAACCGGCCTTAAAGTGTGTTCCCGGCTTTATGCAGTTATTAATGCAGTTATTAGAGAGAGATGTTGCAATAATGAGACAGAAAAGCATGTGCGTCAATATTATTATTTATTAATTAATTCAATTCGTTTTAATTAATTCGTTCATTCTTTTTTTCTTTCTATTATTGACAGATGACAGACTAGCCAAATAAATGAAACCCAAAGCCCTTTTAACAAGTAGGCCTATCAATAATTATTTATTTGTTAAATTATCTGCAATAAAAATCCGTGCTGCAGGACTATCCATTTATTTAGCCTATATTCAGTTTAATTTTCTATTGATTAGATAGGACTTTATAGTTTATTTATTCAAATTAAACTGCATGTTTCTATTGATTGTGAAGCTAGACATTGAAAATTGCAGATCAAGCGCATGGGGCGAAATGCTTTTTCTTGTTATGAATTGTATCCTATTTTCCGTTATTACAGTTGACTACGCGAAGTGATATGGAACGGTAATGCGGTCAAGACCTGCCTGGAACTACTTTAGCCGTGCGTTTCCCTGAAAATAATGCACACCTTAGAACGTTCGTCAACCAATCAGATTCAAGCATTCAACGGCCCTGTAGTATAAGCAGTGATATTGAATGGTGACGGGTTGCATTATGCCTGAGATCTGCTTTCGGGTTCCACAGACAGAAAGTCAAACAGGTTTGGAACGTCACAAGGCTGAGGAAATTATTTAATAACTTTAATAACCTTACTAACAGTAAATTTTGTACTTTGCAGGGATCTCGGTAAGCTGAAATACAAGTTTGATCAAGAATAAAAATCCTCCTGTAGACCTGAAAATCCCTGAAGTGCCTGGACCATCCACCAGAAAAGAGGAAAAGCAAACAGAAAATGAAGCTGATGCACCTTTTCACTTTTCTAACTCGTTAAGTACCTCACGTGTCCCTTGTGAAGATTTTATAATTGATTGCATTTTATGTTGCAGCGAGTAAAGGTGCATCACATTTGTGAATTTCGTGAAATTACGCAGCAAAAAGACAAAATTGCTGATCGTGTGGATTCTTATTGAAATGACTGAATTCACCAGTGAACATTCACAGAACAACAGATCATTTTACTGCACCTTAACTCTGTTAAAATGGAAAATGTTTTCTGCTCGTTGTGACATAAGGAATACTGTTTCCGGGTCGAAGCCTCTACTTCTACTTCCTCTACCTTGTTTCTAGATATTGAGAATACTCAACAACCATTTATGGGAACTGTTGATTCAAGTCACACATTTAAGCTTTTCAAAAGGCATAGTGTACATTTCAGTCTCCAGTCTCACGGCATCCCAGACTTCAACATTTTATGATTCAAAATAGCTGAATAACTAAACCATCTGAGATTTCGGAATAGAGATAAAGGTTAGGATCCTAATTTTCAGGAATATTACAGCACAATGAGTGTATATTAGCACTGTTTGTTTGTTTTTGTCATCTGATAGAGCTTTTGGACTTGGAAACAGTGACGTCAGACTTAACAAGCGGACTGAAACACATGTTTTAAAATTAAGTGAAGATGGACATTTTTAATTAGTCAAAATTGTAATTTTTTACATTGATTTATTACATGGAACATGTGTTTTCCATGCATTTTGTTGAGATGTCTTTTCTTGTGTAGCCTATTATATACACATGGTTGATTATTCATGTTACTTATGTATTATACTATTTTTTGTGTGTGTGTGTATTCATTGATATTAATCTATTACTAGCTTTTTTTTTCAAGTGCATGGAAGTGTATGTATTAAAATGGATCTAAAATATGTAATAAACAATTCTTATTTTGTATTTGGTTCAGTTTGTTTATTATAATAGAAGTTAATGGTGGTAACCATAGTAACAACATGAAATTAATTTAATACAAATAAAATAAAATTGAAATTTGGTTCCTGGAGGCACCCACACAGTGCCTTATATAAGAGTTCCTCAGGAAACCTGTGTGGTTCCTCAGAGAACCGCCCCTTTTTAAAGGGTGCCTAGAGGATCTACAGACGGTTCCGCCGGTGTGGCAAAGTGAAGAACCCCAAAAGGTTCCTCCAGGCACCTTTTATTTTTACAGTGTATGATAATTCCTCACCTAACATATTGTATGACAAGCTGGACCCAGGTATGTAGCACAACACTAAGGCCTATTTTATCACTTCACAAACAAGCACTTAAAGTACTGGACAAAAAACCCAAACTTTACCACCACTGTAGCATTCTTAACCTACTCAGTTGGGAAAATATTTTAAAACACAGTGATGCATGCCTAATCTTTAAGATCATTAATGGGAAGGCTCTCCCACCACTCTGCACTTTTATACAGCAGAAGTCATCTAGCAGCAGAACCACAAGGTCTGCCTTAAGAGGGGACTGTGTAGTCCCTCTTAGGTCCAGTTCCTTTGGCCAATTATGCTTTTCTGTGAGAGCCTCGTCTAAACTATGGAACCAATTGCCAGTGGACATTAGAAATTCCACCTCACACCATACATTCACACACCATCTTAAGGACTGGCTTTTGAGCATACAAAAATGTGAACACCTCTAATAATAATTAATGTATGTCTGCCTCTATACTTTAGCTGTCCTGTAACCTGTATGATAGATAGATGGATAGACTTTACTTTATTACTTTATTAATTCCTTAACAGCTGTACAGTTATGTTATATGTTACATGTTATATGTTTTATGATTTTATGTTTTAATGGAGCCAGTGCTATGGCATTATGTTTTATTGTTGTATATCAATTGCTGTGTGATTTAATATGTTCTTCTTTTTTAGCCATCATGTGCCTAGTATAACATCTTGCCAATGGACTACAGTAGAAAATGAGCCTGCTGGCTAACACTGGCACATTTACAGAAATGTTGATTAATGTGCACTGTCCTTAAATAAATAAATGAAATTAAATGAAAATACAATTATTTAAAATTATTAATCCAGTTACAAGTTAAAATGTTTTAAAGAGGACCTATTATGATTTTTTTTTTTTTACATTTTCACCTTTCTTTAGTGTGTAATGTTGCTGTTTGATCATTAAAAAAGGTCTGCAAAGTTACAAAGTCACTCCAGCGGGAGTTATTCTCTATATCAGTGTCACTGTTTCTGAACTCCCAGAAACGCCTCCATCCATTGTAGTCTTGAGTTTCTTCAGGGAACGAACACGTCACAATATTCCTCATTTAAATAATTCCCGCACAAGGCATATGTAAAATAAAGGGGGCGGGGCCTGGTTGAGTTAGTTAGTAGTGTGTTGAAACTTACGGTAAGGTATGACATTTCTGAAACACACTTAAAGCGGCTGACCAATCACAATACACTGATCCAGCCGGCCAATCAGAGCACATTGTGCTTTTCAGAAGGAGGGGCTTCATAGAGACAGGAACTAAACAGAGCGTTACTGACAGACTGGGAAGAGAGGAGCTGTAACAGTGTAAAATATGTGAAAAATAATGAATTTTTAAACTTTCAAGCATGAAAACCTATTCAAGTAAAGCCCCAAAACAGCATAATAGGTCCTAAAAATAAACAATGTCTTGAAAAATGATTAAAATAAATAAATAAATCAATCAATCAAGGTGTGTGTGAGATACATACAGTATATAAAGCTATATTATACTAAAATTGTGTGGTGATATGCTATTCTGAGGCTTATTTTCTCTTGCCTTGGGCTCCATTACCCATCATCCTCTTGTACTGACCCCTCTTGCTATTGTAGTAGCAGATTTAATGTTATACAACATGTATTTCTGTAAACTGCGGCAGGTCGACAAGGACAAAAACAAGCTTTGTTTCTCTATTCAAAATCTTCTTTGTTGCTATTTGCATACACAACAGATCTGACCAAATGCAAGGAAGAAAATTGAAATAGAGTAAACCTTGAACATGTTGCTGTATCAACATTTTAAATTATGAACAAATAAATGATTAATATATTTCTTTCAGCGCTGGTTCCCTTAAGAACTCTCACCTCACAGGTTTGATTCAGTTCACAAAATTTTGCTCTTAGAGATACTGTAGAAGAATGAATGTTTTGATTTTCTATTTGAAGAATAAAAACATTGCAGAGAACGAGTGAGACTGTAATAACAGAGCTAGGAGAAGAAGAGAGAGTCTGAAAAGAACAAAAGAGTAGGACAGACAGTGAGTCAGCAGAAAGTCTTACTATCCCGAGGTCTTTTCACAGCTGTAACAAGGACATATAAAATCCTGAGCTTCTCGTTCTCTCTCAGATGGATTTTTAATAAGCCGCGGAGATGTAAGTGTGAGACGGCTGCCGAAGGTCACGCAGGAAGTCCACAGTCACAATCCAGGAAACCAGGAGAAGAACTAGAGAAAAAAAAACACATTTGGACATTTAAAATGCAGAACTGTCTTTGAATTATATAAAATCAAACCTGCTGAGAACACTGTAAAAATAAAAGGTGCCTGGAGGAACCTTTTGGGGTTCTTCACTTTGCCACACCGGCGGAACCGTCTGTAGATCCTCTAGGCACCCTTTAAAAAGGGCCGGTTCTCTGAGGAACCACACAGGTTTCCAGAGGAACTCTTATATAAGGCACTGTGTGGAACCACTGTGGGTGCCTCCAGGAACCAAATTTCAATTTTATTTTATTTGTATTAAATTAATTTCATGTTGTTACTATGGTTACCACCATTAACTTCTATTATAATAAACAAACTGAACCAAATACAAAATAAGAATTGTTTATTATATATTTTAGATCCATTTTAATACATACACTTCCATGCACTTGGAAAAAAAAGCTAGTAATAGATTAATATCAATGAATACACACACAAAAAAATAGTATAATACATAAGTAACATGAATCATCAACCATGTGTATACAATAGGCTACACAAGAAAAGACATCTCAACAAAATGCATGGAAAAAACATGTTCCAAGTAATAAATCAATGTAAAAAATAACAATTTTGAATAATTAAAAATGTCCATCTTCACTTAATTTTAAAACATGTTTCAGTCCGCTTGTTAAGTCTGACGTCACTGTTTCCAAGTCCAAAAGCTCTATCAGATGCCAAAAACAAACAACAAACAGTGCTGATATACACTCATTGTGCTATAATATTCCTGAAAATTATGATCCTAACCTTTATCTCTATTCCGAAATCTCAGATGATTAGTTATTCAGCTATTTTGAATCATAAAATGTTGAAGTCTGGGATGCCGTGAGACTGGAGACTGTGATGTACACTATGGCTTTTGAAAAGCTTAAATGTGTGACTTGAATCAACAGTTCCCATAAATGGTTGTTGAGTATTCTCAATATCTAGAAACAAGATAGAGGAAGTAGAAGTAGAGGCTTCGACCCGGAAACAGTATTCCTTATGTCACAACAAGCAGAAAACATTTTCCATTTTAACAAGAGTTAAGGTGCAGTAAAATGATCTGTTGTTCTGTGAATGTTCACTGGTGAATTCAGTCATTTCAATAAGAATCCACACGATCAGCAATTTTGTGTGGTGCTACATTGCATCGCTACACTGCTGACAATGGTCAATGGACATTTTTGCCTGCGTAATTTCACGAAATTCACAAATGTGATGCACCTTTACTCGCTGCAACATAAAATGCAATCAATTATAAAATCTTCACAAGGGACACGTGAGGTACTTAACGAGTTAGAAAAGTGAAAAGGTGCATCAGCTTCATTTTCCTGTTTGCTTTTCCTCTTTTCTGGTGGATGGTCCAGGCACTTCAGGGATTTTCAGGTCTACAGGAGGATTTTTATTCTTGATCAAACTTGTATTTCAGCTTACCGAGATCCCTGCAAAGTACAACATTTACTGTTAGTAAGGTTATTAAAGTGATAGTTGTGAAATTTAAATAATTTCCTCAGCCTTGTGACGTTCCAAACCTGTTTGACTTTCTGTCTGTGGAATCCAAAAGCAGATCTCAGGCATAATGCAACCCCAGTCCCCGTTCGCTTTCACTGCATGAAACACCAGCAGAAAGAAATTGTGTAATTCATTCACACCATTCTTATGTACACTTGTCTAGTTCAATTCAATGCAACAATTTATGTAAAAATGGTTAAGCTCCAAAAATGTCCCAGAAAAGATCCTAAAAATAATCAATGAGTTCACAACTCATGTGTTATGGGTTGTGTTGTAAGTTTTATGAAGCCATATAATAGCTTTTTCCTTTTTTTTTTGTCGAAAAAGACTAAACTTGAAGTTATAATTCAGGGTTCAAATGCATATGATTAAGGTATAGCCTATAAAAATGCATAGCATTATTGGCTCCAAACCTGTGATATTATTTTTCTGAGTAACATGAATGAGATTTGAGAGCATGAGGGAAGATTTTCAGAGAATAACTGATTAAAAAAGTACACAGTCAAACAATACAATTTCACACAGAGAAAGTTCATAGTAATAAAGTACCTGCATGTGGTGTATAGGTAACTTACTGTAATTCAATGTTGCCTCTGAAATGTTCAGATTATTTTAGAAATGTACTTGTTGTTCTGGGGAAACAAAAGAACAAAGCTGATTATTCACAACATAATATTTATTGACCAGTAAATGGCTTTAAAATGGTATTTGAGAGAATGAGGGCACATGTAGTAAGTAAAGTTAGGCTAACGTTAAACAAAAACAGACCAAACTATATTAACCTGCTTTTGTTATTCATAACAAACACCAATGATGACAGCAGGAATCAGCTAAATTAGTTAGGCTATATCAGCAATTTGAAGACACAGTTTTACAGAATATGTTGAATTGAATGACTAAATCAATCTAAGACAATAAGTCAATAATTTCCATTTAACGTTAGTTAGCATCGCGGCTAAAACCTTCATACCAGATACTGTGCAATAAACGAGTGGTAAACACTGTAAAAAAGTAGTAATGTATAATAAATTTAGTATATGTGTGTGTGTTTGAATATATAGTGAGTAGACTCTGTATTTATATTTATTTGGCGAGTTTACAAACCTTGTAATGGAGAGCCGAACAAACGGCGGAAGCTTTGATGAGAGGAGCCGTTACTTTCACTCCCGATGACGTGGATCAGCTGAGCTTTGTTGCGCGAGCAGCGCGAGCATCACTGAAGCGACGACAGCAGAGGAATAGCAGCAGTTTCGTGACAGAATAAAACGTTTCTCCTCCTGGTTCTTCTTCAAATAATAATAATTTATGAAGAAGTAGGTGAAATTATTCAATAATAATTAATTAATTCTTATTATTAATATTATTATAATTTAGTGTTATTGTTTAAGGTTTAAATTAATCAATAAAATAGGCCTATAGATACTAAATAAATGTAAGCTACCCAGGTGATAAAAACGTAGGCTACTGTTAAATGTATTAAAAATGTATTAAAGTATATTTGTATTGTAGGCCTACTAAAAACACACTCAAGTACATTTTTAATAGTACGTCTTTTTCACCTGGGTATGTATACTGAATCAAACTTAAGTAGCCTATAATAATAATAATAGGATAATAATAATCTTATTCTGGCCTCACTGAACCATTGGGTTCCTCCAGATGCTGGCTTTAACATAAGAGATCTTCCAGGAACCACTTAAATGTTAAAAGATCTTCCAATAACCCTTTTATCGCATTCAAGTTCCTCTATTTTCCCCCAAAGCACTTCGAGGTCTCATGGTAATGAAAAGGTGACTCCAGAACCTCTGAACTAAATACAAAGTGCTTAAAGGATCCCATAAGTTCCAGCAAGAACCTCAAAGATTGTCAATGCTCCTCTAGTAACCCTACTATAGGAGAAAGAGCTTTGAGGCACCTAAATTACATTTTGAAGTTCCTTGAGTATCCGACAGGATATTTGAGGCTCCTTTAGTTTTTACAGTGAACAGTCAGGGAATGTTCGTTTTTGGTTCCCAGAACGTTCTCAGAACATTCCCAATTTCCCATAACATATTTTTTTTGGATTTTTTTTTTGGTCCAGCATAGGAACCAAAACTTGTGAGCTGGGTTTAAAGAAAGCACATATTTTTCAAGCACAACGCACTCACAAAAAGGACTTTGTTAGGTATTAAATGATAAAACACTGTGAACTAGAGGAGAACTGACTTTACACAAAAATGATAAAAAAATTTAAATCTCAAATCCTTCCGAATTTGAATGCAGATGCTATTGGCTTCAATCTTTTGTATCAAATGCACTGACATTAAGCAATTTTTAAGTGTCCAAATCTAATGCCCGGCTTCACAGAAAAGGGCTTAAACTAAGCCTAGTAAAAAAAAAAAAAAAAAAAAGCATTTTAAAATATGTCAATGCTTTGTCTCAAGATGCACACCAGTAATGTTTTTTTCAAAGGCACGTTTTTAAAAGCGAATTAAATGTCCTAATTTTACTAAGGCCTAATCCTGGCTTAATCTAAACCCTGCGTATGAAACCAGGCCTAAAACGTAGGTCCTTTCTACCAGGTAAACAGAACAGCGGTCAACAGAAGAAGGACATTCTGTTTGTTCATATTCAGAGCTGTGTTTTGTTTTCTTTTTATCATATTCAGTCATAAACAACCTAAACAATGCAGGGCTTTCATACAGGTTTATAAAGAAGATTATTCATTATTTTGTAAAAGCCAGATAGAACAACCATCACAGAGTGCTAAAGACGCTGCCCACACATACATTTGCTTTCTGTCTCACATACACACACAATTGGAATGAATATAAATGTCCTCCTCCGCTAACACCTCCAGTCCATCCGACTCTCAGGTTGTTATGCTCCAAAACACCTCAATCTCTTTCTCTCTTTCCGATTCTATCTCTTTCTCTGGCTTATTCTCCGTCTCAGTGAATTGTAAAGACAGTCTAATAGGTAAGACGAGTGTTTGAAATGCTCTACAAAGGCAGCATCTCCGTACACTGTATAAAATACGTTCTTACTCTTCTCTGTCTTGTTTTCCAGTACAAATATCAAAACATTCTTAAATCAAGATACTTGAGAATTAAAATCACTTGAGATATTACGTCTTGTTTACTGAACAAAGAAATTAATAAATAAATAATCAAAATGTCTGCCAAAGGGGTCAGAAAAATAAACCTTACTGTAATTCAAAGGACAAGCAAGATTATTTTTCTGACCTCAGATATTGGCAGATATTTGTTCTTGTTTCAAGCATCAAGTCACTTCATTTAGATACATTTTTCAGAAAACAAGATTTAATATATTACGTAATTTTGCTTCTCAAGTAAATGTCTCTTGATTTAACAATGTTTAGATATTTGTCCTGGAAAACAAGACAAACTGAGTGGATTTAAATTATATTTAAATAATTTAATTAATTATTAATATTTAAAAGTCTACATTAACATTTACCATCTTTACAGTTTTTCACTGAGCTCAACAACAATGCAAAATTTTATAATCTTTATATGACTAGCATATTTAAAGTCAACATTTCTCTAACAATTTTTTTTCCAGTGAATTATTTGCATTGCATTCTGGGATTGCCTTATCCATGCAAGATACATGGGGAGTGCAAAACTACTTGTCTTCAGGAAGCCTAATGATTATATAAACATCTTATTTAATGCACAAAACTATCATAAACCTCACAAAAGAGAATAGACTTTTTAACACACTGAAGGACAACACATGCTCAAAACATCTCAGACAAGTTAAAAAAAATAAAAATAATAATCCACACAACTTACTCAACCCTAAGTAGTCAGTTGTTGAGAGTGGATCAATGATGTCCTAACATGCTGTCTAGTTCAGCAGCTCACTAGATTTTGGAAAAAAAATGCTGACTTTCTCTTTCTTCCATTTAGAAGATTCCTGATGTATCTGGACGTGATTTATTGAAGATATGCTACTGTTATAAACAAGAAAAGCCCTGATGGGAGAATCGGATGGGGAGGAGGGTGAGAAATGGGCAGGTAGTTAGTGTGTTTGTGTGCATGCTTTACACAAGTCATTATCTCACTCTCTCACTGTATGTTCATTTTCTGAGAAGTTTCTAAATTAGCCTCGGGTAATTACATTCTCTCGGATCCGTTAACATGAGACTCTGAGCCCGGACTAGAAAAGATAAAGGCGGATTTAAATGGAAGGACTGATGAAGACCGTTCCATGCGATATTCCTGTTAAATCCATAACTCATTTTCTCTAGTAATGATCCTCCTGACATCCCTCTCTCTCTCTCTCTCTCTCTCTCTCTGTGTGTGTGTGTGTGTGTGTGTGTGTGTGTGGAGCTTCATAAGGGTCATGTTTCCAAATGCAGGGCAGATGCTTCACATCTAATAATATTCAGCTTATGTAAAATGAGTCTGTGAGAAAAGAAGACAAAAGAGAAGGAAGAAAGAAAGAAAGAAAGATAATTTACATGCTGTCACTCACTTTAAGATGGCAAGATGACAGTTTAAAAATGAACACTATCAATTAATTAACCTGGAACCTTATTACTAATATTTGTAATGATAAAAAATTTTTATTTTGAAACATGAATGCTATTGATCTATAAATGAAACGAGACCTTCTACGGTAAAAAAAAAAAAAAAAAATTATATTATATTATAATATATATTATGTATATATGTATGCATACTGTATGTATATATTATAAACATACATATACATCTTAATTAATCATTAATAATTATCATAAAGCATCATATATATATCATCATATACATATCATCATATATATATATATATATATAATCTCCAATGCTCCCAAAATGTACTCATGCAGGCGGTCAAGGCAGAGATGGTGATGTTAAATTTGTAGCAGATTGCAATAGCTGGACAAATCCATATCTCCTATCTGGGCTTGTTTCCAAGAACCACACACATACATACATACATACATACATACATACATACATACATGGAGAGCACATTGAATAATAAAAACCGATGTGTGCAACAAGAACGACTTCTCCTCTTTTCATCTAACAAAGCAGAGACCCACCATCTCTGCCTTGACCGCCTGCATATCTCACCCATACATATATATATATACAGACATGCTCAAATTTGTTGGTACCCCTCCACAAAAAAACGAAGAATGCACAATTTTCTTTAAAATAATTTGAAACTGACAAAAGTAATTGGCATCCACCATTGTTTATTCCATATTTAATAGAACGAATAATAAATGAAATTTTATTTCAACATAATATTGTAAATAATAAAACAAACGAAAATGGCTTGGACAAAAATGATGGGACCACTAACCTAATATTTAGTTGCACAACCTTTAGAGGCAATCACTGCAATCAAATGTTTTCTGTAGCTCTCAATGAGACTTCTGCACCTGTTCACACCTGTTCTTCATGAGCAAACTGCTCCAGCTGTCTCAGGTTTGATGGGTGCCTTCTCCAGACTGCAAGTTTCAGCTCTTTCCATAGATGTTCGATAGGATTCAGATCAGGACTCATAGAAGGCCACTTCAGAATAGTCCAATGTTTTGTTCTTATCCATTCTTGGGTACTTTTAGCTGTGTGTTTTGGGTCATTATCCTGTAGGAGGACCTGCGACGGAGACAGAGCTTTCTGACACTGGGCAGTGCGTTTCGCTCCAGAATGCCTTGATAGTATTGAGATTTCATTGTGCCCTGCACAGATTCAAGGCACCCTGTGCCAGGTGCAGCAAAGCAGCCCCAAAACATAATGCCTCGGTTACGACTGTAACCTCGGTTCCCTGAAGAGGGAACGAGCGTTGCGTCGAATTGACGCTATGGGGAACGCTTTGCGTGATGACGTCTTGAAGCACATGTAAAATCAGTCCAATGGTGTGGCGGAACGTCAGAGGCGGGTGACGTCACGTACCAGGAAGCTATAAAAGCCGGCCCGAAACAGAAAACGAAAGCTTCGTAGAGTCTGAAGTCGTGCTGACAGGCATGAAGGAGATATGGCAAGGTGACGCAACGCTCGTTCCCTCTTCAGGGAACCGAGGTTACAGTCGTAACCGAGGCGTTCCCTTTCAAGGGAACTCGCGTTGCGTCGAATTGACGCTATGGGGAACGTCTATACCAACGCCACCATAGCTACAAATGTCTGTCCTGTGTGAAATCAATTGCGCAGCACTAGGAAGACAAAACCTGAGACCCTGGAGTAGAGTCTAGGTCTAAAGAGTAGAACCTGACGAAGGTGTGCGGTGAGGACCAGCCTGCCGCATCACAAACGTCCTGTAAAGATACTCCTGATAAAAGGGCCTTAGAGGCCGCCATACTCCTAGTAGAGTGCGACCGGACAGCCAAAGGAGAAGGCTGCCCAGCCGCCTCATAAGCAAGTGAGATAGCCTCAACCACCCACTTGCTCATCCTTTGCTTAGACACTGGGCCTCCTTTGTTGGGGGACCCAAAGCAAACAAACAATTGATCACTCTTACGCCACAGGGCAGCTCTGTGGACATATGCGTCTAACGCCCTCAGAGGCCAAGCCCACAGGTTCCACAGTTCTGGTCGGGGGTGAAAAATCGAGCCCCCTGCTTGGGACAGAAGGTCCCTCCTGACGGGAAGCTCCAGAGGATGCCCGTCGAGGAGGGACACAAGATCGGGAAACCATACTCTGCCCGGCCAGCGCGGGGCTATAAGAAGCAGGCAAACCCGGTCCCTGCGAACTCTCTCCAGAACTCCCGGGAGCAGAGCAACTGGGGGAAAGGCGTACAGACGTAGCCTCGGCCACGTCTGTACCATAGCATCCAGTCCCAGAGGAGCTGGATGCGTGAGGGAGAACCAAAGTGGACAGTGAGATGTCTCTCGAGACGCAAACAGATCCACTTGTGCTTGGCCAAACTCCCTCCATATCAGCTCCACCACCTCGGGGTGGAGCCTCCATTCCCCGGGCCTCGGCCCCTGTCTCGACAGAGTGTCTGCTCCTATATTCTGGACCCTGGGGATGTAGGCTGCCCTGAGTGACAGCAACTTCCCCTGGGACCACAAGAGGATATGGCGTGCTAGATTGGATAATGGGCGCGAGCGCAAACCCCCTTGGTGGTTGATATAGGCGACTACCGACGTGTTGTCCGTATGCACTAACACATGGTGTCCCCTGAGATCTGTGATAAAGCTCCTCAGAGCCCGGAAGACAGCTAACATCTCTAGGCGATTGATATGCCAGGAACGATGATGGTCTTCCCACAGACCTTGAGATGAGCGACCCACTAGGATCGCTCCCCAACCCGTGAGGGAAGCATCCGTCGTTAGCAGTTTGCGACGACAAGGAGCTCCCAACACTGGGCCCTGGGACAGGAACCAAGGTTTCTTCCACATAACCAAGGCACGTAGGCATCGCCGCGTGACCTTGATTGTGCGAAATGGGTTGCCCCTCGGGGAAAACCCTCTGGTCCTGAGCCACCACTGCAGGGGCCTCATGTGCAGTAGTCCAAAAGGTATCACGTTGGAAGCTGCTGCCATGAGACCCAACAGTCTCTGGAACTGTTTGACAGTGAGTAGCTGGCCTAGCTTTACACTTTTCACAGCTGCAAGGATGGAATCTACACGTGGCGGTGACAGGCGCGCCTGCATCGACACTGAATCCCAAACCACGCCTAAAAAAGTGGTCCTCTGAAGTGGAGAAAGCACACTCTTCTTGGCGTTCAGCCGTAACCCCAGCTCTTTCATGTGGGCGAGAACAACATCTCGATGTTGAACCGCCATCTGATGCGACTGAGCTAAAATCAATCAATCGTCGATGTAGTTCATGATGCGAATACCCTGGAGGCGCAGAGGCGCCAGAGCTGCATCCACGCATTTGGTGAAAGTGCGGGGTGATAAAGCCAGGCCGAATGGAAGAACTCGATATTGGTATGCTTTGCCCCCGAAAGCAAACCTCAGGAACTTCCAATGACACGGACGGATGGAAATATGGAAATATGCGTCCTTGAGGTCTATCGTGACAAACCAGTCCTCGGACCTGATCTGTGGCACGATTTGTCTCAATGTTAACATTTTGAACTTGAGCTGCATGACTGACTCGTTCAGAACTCGAAGATCTAAAATGGGACGCAATCCCCCGTCCTTCTTTGGAACTATGAAGTACCGGCTGTAAAACCCGGTTTCCCTGTTGGAGGGGGGTACATATTCTATGGCCCCTTTCTCTAACAGAGTGTTTACTTCCTGTTCCATAACCAGAACCTGCTCGGTGCCCACCACTGTGGGCAGGACCCCCATAAACCGCGGTGGGCGTTTCTTGAATTGTATCTGATACCCTTTTTCCACGGTCAGCAGGACCCAACAAGAAACATTTGACAGTAGCTTCCACGCTGTCAAAGATTCTACTAGAGGTACCAGCCTCTCGAGACTGGTTTCTGGATTTTGTTGCTGTTGAGTAGTCGGTTCGACGCCCTGTAATGGCGCACCGGCAGGGAACGACCGAACAGACTGCTCTAGCACCCTCCTCAGAGGGGGCGGGCATCCCGAGGCCACTACGTTTCCGGGGGGACCTTGAGATATGTGCTCGCCGGAGACTGCTGCGCCCTGTAACACCGGAGGCGGCAGGGTTGGCAGAACGGTCCCCTGAGGGCACCGAAGAGAGACGGGCACCGTGAAAAGAGGTGTTAACCGCTCTGCTTCGGGGGGGACTACCCTCATTTGTCCTGAGCCCTCGGACGTCAGGACTTTTTCCCAGCAGCCTTCTTGGCGGTAATAACGGTCCGCAGATCCGTTTTACCCCTCGAAGACTGCTGGGTTTGAGAGCGCCCTCCGTGTCCCCGAGATTTTTGTGGGGGAGCACGGGAGGAAACGCTCTGTTTCTGAGTGGCACGGTGCTCAGCGCTCTTTTTAGTGAGGCTGCTCCCGCTCAGCAGCCTCAATGAAAGAACGGCGGGGGAGAAGTTTCTGAAGTGCAGCTGCCTGTTTTGAAGCTTCTTGTGATTTAGCTACAGCACTGTTAACTGCATCTCCAAATAACCCTTGAGTGGATACTGGTGCATCTAAAAGAACATGTTTTTCTTTGTCCTTTATGTCACTTAAGTTGATCCACAGATGCCTCTCAGTGGCCACCAGGGCTGCCATAGAGCGGCCGATGGATTTAGCCGTCTCCTTGGTGGCCCTGAGAGACAAATCTGTGGCTCTACGTAGTTCAGACACAGTATCAGCACTAATACCCCCGCCCTCTTCAGAATCACCCAATAATTCAGCCTGGTAAGCTTGCATTATAGACATTGTATGTAAACACGCTGCAGCTTGGCCGGCGGCGGCATAAGCTTTATGAACCAGAGAAGATGTAAATTTTACTGGCTTGGATGGAAGTGCAGGAGCCTTCAGAGAAGATGCCGTTGCTGGAGAGAGATAGCTTGCGAGCGTCTCTTCCACCTTCGGCATTTCCCCATAACCATGCTCTTTATAATTGTGAATGGATGAATAGTGTGATGTTTGTGCAGTATACACTCGATATGACATTGGTTTCCCCCACGATCTCGACACCTCGGTGTGGAGATCGGGGAAAAACGGAAGGCTTCTGCGCTGAGGCTGTGCACGAGATGGCAGGAAACGCTCGTCGAGCTTGCTTTTCGAACGAGCGCCCTGCCTATCTTCTGGCCACTCAATAGATAATCGCTCGACCGCTCTAGTGATAACGTCAAGCAATTCCTCAAACGCATGAGACTGAGGTGGCGAATCCTCAGACTCAGCGTCAATACTAACAGCGTCCAACTCCTCAGAGCTGGACAATTGCAGTATTGGTGCCTCCATCGGGGGGGAAGAAACCGCAACGCGTGCTTCCACACCCTGATGAGAGGCACTGGATCTATCAGAAGGAGGCTGAGATAAGGCAGAGCCAGTCTCAACATCCACTGATAAGTCCATTTGCGAACCCCAGGTCTGAGATCGCCGCCGTGCCTCAGCAGCGGCGGGACCCAAGCCCTGGGGAACGTGATCGGGATTGAACCGAGCCAAGCGGGATCGGAGCGTACGCAATGGAAGCGCCTCGCAATGCACACAGTCACCACCCTCTAGTACCGACTGGGCATGCTCCTCACCCAAACAAACAACACAAAGAGTGTGAGTATCACCTCCCGTTAAATAACGCGGGCAGGGATGGACACACACTCTAAACTGCTGCTTGCTCGCCATACTGAATATATATATATATGATATAGACAGACAACACCAAATATACAGACAGATTTCACACAGAGCGCAACTGAAGACTCAGAAAGCTTTCGTTTTCTGTTTCGGGCCGGCTTTTATAGCTTCCTGGTACGTGACGTCACCCGCCTCTGACGTTCCGCCACACCATTGGACTGATTTTACATGTGCTTCAAGACGTCATCACGCAAAGCGTTCCCCATAGCGTCAATTCGACGCAACGCGAGTGAAGGGAACCGAGCCTCCTCCATGTTTCACTGTAAGTATGGTGTTCTTTTCTTTGAAAGGTTCATTTATTCGTCTGTGAACTTAGAGCTGTGACTTGCCAAAAAGCTCCAGTTTTGACTCATCTGTCCAAAGGACATTCTCCCAGAAGGATTGTGGCTTGTCAATATGCATTTTAGCAAATTCCAGTCTGGCTTTTTTATGTTTTTCTTTCAAAAGTGGAGTCCTCCTGGGTCTTCTTCCATGGAGCCCACTTTCACTCAAAAAGCGACGGATGGTGCGATCAGAAACTGACGTACCTTCACCTTGGAGTTCAGCTTGGATCTCTTTGGCACTTATCCTTGGTTCTTTTTCTACCATTCGCACTATCCTTCTTTTCAATCTTGGGTCGATTTTCCTCTTGCGGCCGCGTCCAGGGAGGTTGGCTACAGTTCCATGGACCTTAAACTTCTTAATAATATTTGCAACTGTTGTCACAGGAACATCAAGCTCCTTGGAGATGGTCTTGTAGCCTTTACCTTTACCATGCTTGTCCATTATTTTCTCTCGGATCTCCTCAGACAACTCTCTCCTTTGCTTTCTCTGGCCCATGTTCAGTGTGGTGCACACAATTATACCAAACAGCACAGTGACTACTTTTCTCCATTTAAATAGGCTGAATGACTGACAGTACTAGATTGGAGACGTGTGATACTAATTAAAGAAACAAATTAGTTTGAAATATCACTATAATCCAATTATTTGTTATCTTTTCTAAGGGGTACCAACAAATGTGTCCAGGCCATTTTAGAATACATTTGTAGAATAAGCAATAATTCATGTCTGTTCACAGCTTCTTTGCTTTATTCTATGACATACCAAAGGCATGCAAGTATACATGATAAAATAGCTTTTATTTGCATTACTTTTCAGGAGGAATGAAGCATTATTTCAATGAGCTGTAAGGGTAACAACAGATTTGAGCACGTCTGTACAGTATATGCCACAGCAAGTTGAAGAATGACCCAAATCCTTCATGAATCAATGCTACAACACAATAAAAGGTTTAAAAAGCCCTAAAAGGGCTGAACAGTTTTTATAGGCCTTACATAATTTAAAAATCTATGTTATATCAGACAATGCAGATGATTTTGTCCTGAAAGAAAGAAAAAGTGGAAAAAGTGTTGGAGAGAGAGATTGTGTTGGTGTTAAACGCCCTCAGAGATGCGGGGCCAGAAGTCTTACAGGAATACAGCATTTATAATCTTTCTGCCGCATCTCAAATGTCTCTATGACAGAAATAAAATATTCATTTCAGAAACGTCAGATAAATAGCCTATATATGTTGTTTATGTGGTTAATTAGTATGTGTGTGTGTGTTTGTACATTTGCATGATTTGCCAGTTTGTATTTTCTTTAAAAAAAAGATGAGAACTGAATTCTTTGGAAACAAATTGCACTCATATGAACAGACCAACACACACACAAACACACACCCTCCCTCGAGCAATCTCTATCCCTGTGCATCTCCAAATCCGATCAAACCAGATCACAGGGGAATGATGGATTCATCTATCCTTCCCCTCTTGCTCACGGACACACATTAACGCTCACACATCGGCCTTTTCTCAGAACGAAAACACAAACCATTCACATGCGCAGAAACGAAAGGAGCAAATGGTTTATTCACTCTCAAATTTCCTCCCTGTGTCGAGCACTTGAGGAGAGGATGTGCTAAAAGAGTACGAGGTGAGAGAGAATCCGAAATTCCTCCCATGATCATTAAATAATTTAGAGAGACCGCTCCACTGATCATTAGAGGGACGGAACAGAGGGAAGCACGGCGGGAGGGGAGAACGAGGAGATTGCGGAGAGAAGGGAAGCAGGAAAAGTGGGTGTAATGGAGTGGAGGATCTTTCTTGGAGGGAGAGAGAGAGAGAGAGAGAGAGAGAGAGAAAGAAGCTGGAAGATAAAGAGAAATCTTCCAGTTTTAGAAGAAGTTTTCATTGTCCTCTTTGAACCGCTGCCATGAATAACGCTGAGGGGAATAGCGCGAGCACGCGATCAGAAGGCTTGAACGTCTGCATTAATGAAGCAGAGATAAATCTCACATGATTCATTCTGATGTGTCTGTCCTCCTCCAGAGGTTGTGTTGGGATTAATTAGTGCTCCATTCACAGTGTTAAAATTCGATTGTTCGGAGTACGAGCCAATCTTGGTTTCACTGTTCATAGCAAATGCTTCAGCCAAAACTGTAGGCCTACTTCTTTCTTAAAATAAATGTAAAAAAATATTTTATATCTATATATATAAATTCAGAAGTGCTTGCTCATACATAACAGTGTTCTGTTTTTTCCTAACTTTTTTTAAAATCAGTAACATAAAAAGGTTTGAATCTGAAAAGTAAGACTGCTTGCCTTTTGGCTAACTGCTAGTTGTCAATTCAGGACCTAAAACTAACTTTTTGCTACACTTGCAAGCAATAAATATTTTTTCCTGGCCATGAAACCTGTTTTCAAAAACAGTTAGAAACTGCTATAAACACAGCTAAAACTTCTAGCCTAACTAATACAAATGTAAAACATAATTAAAGACATGTAAAAAGTCAGTGATGAAAGAAGAACAATCAAATTACAAGCAATAGCACAAATAAATACAATAGAACTAATATACAAATGAAATAAACAGTGCTTTTCAGGTAGGTCTAACTAGTAATATTAGGATGCTGTCACTTTAAGACCTAATGCAAGGATCCAATATACTGATACGGCACACATGCATTTTCTTTCTCGACGTTCACTTATGACATAACTAGGGCTGTCACTTTTGTGAAAAAATCCTGTTCGATTTTTGAGACATAAGTGTCCATTGAATCGATTGTAAAATCGATTTTCCATGTCTAAAGACGTTTCAATTTTCAACGTCAAATATAGGCAAATCCACGGACAACTAACAACTAGTTTCGTGCACAATGACAAACAGGAGTGCAACATTCTCGAAAAACAATAAGTAGAGTGGACTGCCATAACATCAATGAAAAACATCACTTCAGGCTTCAACATGGCTGTGTTTACGATTAGAACAAATTTCGCCTACGTAGGCGACTGTAGACCGTAGCCCGAATCTGTATCTGTACGCATGAGACTGTTAGCCTGACTACGTCAGACTTCGTACTTCCGCTCAATTTCATTTTGCTTCTGTACTCAGTCTGAGACAGCGTCATAGCTTTCCGTTTTCCTCCGGCCTGAAAACAGCCGGCCAATCAACGAACAGAGGGCGGGCTGAGAGCCGTGACGT
Organism: Leuciscus leuciscus; assembly: GCF_965113295.1. NCBI lineage: Eukaryota > Metazoa > Chordata > Actinopteri > Cypriniformes > Leuciscidae > Leuciscus > Leuciscus leuciscus. The sequence goes on along the minus strand of NC_138740.1, from coordinate 32,625,117 downwards.
AGACGCTGATTGTACCGTGGATGCGTAGATTTACTTCACATAATCTGCAAAAGTCGTTCACAGCCATGTTCACTCCGGTATTTCGCTCGATGGTTTTGTTTTCACATCATACATGTGTTTACAGTGGAAGTTAGATCCGGCTGAGCATGCGTATAACACACGCCATAACCAAACTTTATGTGATTGGCTTACGGGTAACCAATGATTTTAAACTTCAGTCTCTAGGCATGGCTTACATTTCCTCATTTAATGTATTTCTCTGGAATCTTATCAGCATTTTTATCAACAACCAGTCTTGACATGAGGGTGAGTAATTAATCACAGAATTATTTTTTTTTGGTGAACTATCCTTTTAAGACAGACCACTGGAATTGAGTCAAACACTTAAATTGAATACTTATGGTTAGAGGCAAAAAAAAAAAAAAAAAAAGTAAGAGTAACTGTAATAGTGATGCTTAACAGACTAAAACACCTTTATCACAAGCCTTTTCCATTATAAGCCTTACACAGGCTATGTAAAACCTCACAAATCTCTTCTTGGCACACCAGCAAAGATCCAGAGTGATCGCATAAAGGCTTTAGGTCTGATCCCATGTGGATCTGGAGAATTATTGCCCTGCCCGACGAGACGACTACTATTGTGCCCTTAAACGAAGCACTTAACCACATACTGCTCCATGGGGGGAACTTGGTAATGATACCTAACCTATTTGACCCAGAGTAGATGCTTTTTGCCCCGATAACTTTAACAGCAATGGTCCGGAAGAGCCGTGTTCATGCCAATCAACATCTGCAGCATAGCAGGAGTGTGTTTCCCACTGACTGCTGCTGCTTCTGATTGCTTTTAGAGAGAAAACTGCCCATAACTGCTGGTCTAGGATCAGTTTTCTCCATAATAATAGTATATTGGTGAAACAGATTTAGTGTTTGCGCTCTTGGGAGTGTCAAAGGTTTCTATTTACAACGTGTTTTACAGCGTTGAGCAATGTAGACAATCACTAACAAATCAGTTGATTTCTTGAACACAATGGCCAATCAGACGTGTTCAAATTAGAATCCACTCACAGCCCGAAACGCCAGAGGATTTGTCCAGTGTGGAGTATCCTGTGTTTTTCTGATCAAATTATAGTGGTTTGCGAACGTAGATGCTTTAATAACAAATAACTTATCGGGAGCGTTTATGCTGGGATGTCTAAGTTGTTGCTAGATGACACGTAGCTTGAAACTATTTCATGACATTCTGTTTAAATGTGTTTTTAAGGAGGAAGTGCATCTAGCCTTACCCTGGAGTTGGTTCGCCCTACGCCTATAATCTGCTAGCCTGGCTAACGTCAGACCTCTTTCTCATTGAGACGTGGTCTGGGAACCACATGTTCATTTTCTCGTATTTGAGGCGTGGTTTACGAATTCCCAGAGCCGTTTATTGGGCGCTACGAATGTCTATCAAATGCGCCTGTACGTAGCTCATAGCCAATCGTTTCAATTATACCAGATGACGTATGTAGAGCGACAGAAATTCGACGAGGAAGAAGACGAAATAAACTTGCGTTCTAAACTACTTAGAACACTATCTAAGGCTGCATCGAAAGGTAACTTCGCGTCTGATGCCATGTTGGATCCATAGATATAAACAAACTGCTTCGGTGTGTCGCATAGACGTCGTCATCGTCTTGCTGCTCCCTCCCCGTTCTGTGATTGGTTCCCTTTTTGAGGGGAAAATCTGGTCCATGGTGTCCAGGCTGCCTAGCAGCGTGAATAAAATCACGCTGCGCGCAAGGCAGCATGGGAAAACCCAGTCTAATAATCTGCAGTTTAGAAAAGACACATGGGAAAAGAAAGGGTGAACTGCTATGCTAATGTCTGATGAAAATTTAAAAGATGAAGATTTAATTTATTCATCACAAAAAAAAAGTATAATTACAAAACTATGAATGAAAAAAAGTTAATCAAAACAGATTTTAGAAAATATTGCAAAATGTTTATTTAATAAATTATTATATACAGTATTATTATTATATTTATATAGATATAGATTATTATATATTCAGAAATGTATTGTTATATGTTAAAGCTCTAATGAATCTAAAAGTATTATTTTACATTAAGCATTATATTAGGCGATAAGAAAGTATTGTTAGGTTTCAATGGTAGAGTTTTGACAAATCTAAAAACACGCTGTTTGACTTCCTTAAGAACAAGCGTGAAAATAATTTACTCAAAATGTATTAAAGCAGAAGGAATAGGAGATTAAGGACGACAGGTTTTTCAAAGTTTTGATCATGATAATAATTCAGAGGCCTTAGAATATTATGTATTTAATACGATAGGCTTTGTATGGTTAAAGTCCATTTTGAGCACGGAAAGAGTCAGGTCATTGAACTGAATTGATTTAAAGCATTTTCTGACACAGCATAAACTCTAAGTGTGTAGGCACACTCTTTCAAAGTGATATAAGAACCTTAATTTTATATTTATTATGAGCATTTGGTGGAAATCTAGGTCATATCCCAGTGCAAGACTAGTAGTTTCTGTACAGTAGTTGTCTCAAAGCACCCTGCATGCTGCTCTTCCCCAGGAGAGTTAATTTGCTCTGGGCTTGTACGTACTGTACTGTACCACACACGTCCCTCATGTATCTGTCCTCCTTTAAGGGGTCACGAAACCCCTCTGTTTCAGCAACAGTCAGTTATTATCACAGTTTTGAAAAATGTTACAAATGTGGGCGTGGAGAGCTGCGGAGTGGAGTGGGAAGAGACCGGGAGGCTGTCAACACTGGCTTCTGATGCAAACAGTTTTATTTCACTCTCATTAAAAGCACAAATGCACGCTACAAATTAACATCACATGCAACACAATATACTATTGAAACTTGTTTCTTGCAACTTTATATCTCACAATTTCGAGTTTATATCTTGCAATTTTGACATATTTTCTTTTCTTATCTTCGATTTTATATCTCACAATTTCGATTTTATATCTTGCAATTTTGACATATTTTCTTTTCTTATCTTCGATTTTATACCTTGCAATTTTGACATATTTTCTTTTCTTATCTTCGATTTTATATCACGCAATTCTGACTTTATATCTCCCAATTGCGTGTTATAAAGTCAGAACTGCGAGATATAAACATGCTGTTCAGAATTGCGGGTTTATTTATCGCAATTGTGAGTTATAGCTCGGAATTGCGACATTTAATCATGCAATTCCGAGATAAAAAAGTTAGAATTGCGAGATGTAAACTCGCAACTGTGAGAAAAAATTGTGAGTTAAAAAGTCGCAATTACCTTTTTAATTTTTTATTCTGTGGTGGACTCAAGCTTTCATAATATACACATGGTTTTGTAAATCTCACCGTAAATTACACAAATACATACATATCCTGTGACAGCTATAGCTAATTTAACGCACAAATAAAGGTACCGTTCACATTTGTTAAAATGTGAGTAGCGCGAGAGTAGTGCGAGAGTGACCCGAATGCATACTGAGCTTTATTTACGGTAATTATTTTCAGAAATGTATTTTCACATCCTGTGATGTTGACACGAAGACGAATTTAAACCACTCATGCCAAGCGTCAACACAAAACATGGATTGCTAACACACATCTACGGATCAAACAGCCATCTTGAAGACAAAACACAGCTGCATGTGCAACAGGGGTCAGAGATAATGATGTGAAACTAGTTCTCCCACAGAGGCGAGTGCATTTGTCGAACAGTGTGTTAACAGTGTTTTACCTCAAGGGGCAAAACCAGACCTCTAAAACTCTCCTGACCCGAGCTCTTCAACTCTCGGTCAGCACTGTATCAAGACCTCTAAGAGCCTGGCCGTTCTCATTTAGACAGGCCTGTTTGATGTCATCTTGGACAGTAAGGAGGTGTCTGTCTGCTTGTCTCCCTCTCTTTTTCTCCTTCCAGGCTTTCTCTCTAGCTACACTTTAATATTTAATGCACATGCCATACAGCAGATGGTACCATAAAAAAGAGCATCAATATTTGATGCAAACTCTCCCCAGCCCTTTCTGTTCTCCTTCCTTAGATTTTTCTTTCACACTCATTCATGATGAAGCTCTTCGGATGGGGTAGTCGGTATTGTTAGCGATCGCTGTTGTGTTCAACGGTGTCATGCATTCGTGTTGCTTATGAAATATTAAATCTTTGTTGATAGCTATGACACTGGCAGTGAAGTAATTCGGAGTCTCGTCAGAGTAATTTGGAGATAATCTGTGCTCCACGGTGCAGGTGGTTCATTTGGGTCTTACATCAACGCTGCATTTTTAATTCAAAGCTATGTTGTGTGAGGTCAGGTCTCGCGTTGCACGATCCCGTTTGTTCAATGTGCTCGAGCAGCCATCGGGAGTCCAATCAAAGGTGAGGTGGAGCATAGGAAATGACTCATTTGCATCCTCGTTAATATGCAGAAACTCTTATTTTTTGAACATAAATCACAAACGCTGCAACAGCGACTCGTTTCATTGCAGTGTTTGATCATTTTAAAACAAGGAACCGCCATTAATCATTTATTACTAAATGTCTCGACAGTTTTCTTGAACTAATATAAGGCAGAGCAACTCATTAATCAAAAGAACTATTTTTTTGAAGAATAAATCAACTGAAAAACTAAATCAAGACAATATTAGAAACTGACTAAGTATAATAAAAGTCAAATGAAAACTGAAAATATAACAATAAAAAGCTAATTAATAATTATAATAAAAACTATAAATGTATATAATTACACTTTATTTTACTCTAAGTGTACTTACAGTGTATTTACCCAAGATATAAGGTAACTATGGGTTAAGGTTAAGTTTAGGGCTATAGGTTCAGGGTTAGTATCTATAACCCAGTTATTGAGTTATTGTAATTGCTATAATAATATAGTATTTACATGTGGAAGAGGACTGTCAAATAAAGTGCAACCTAAATAATACTAAAATAAGATTGCTATGCGTAGTAGTAACAGTGATTTTTAAAGCATTAAAAGCTTTAAAAACATGATGGATGAAGTAGACATGACCACACAGTTGAACCGGGCAGTGCAGCGACAGTTTAACGCTGCAAATGGACAACCTAAAGCTCTCAGATAGAGTGGCCTGATGGTCCATTAATGGATATGAAGATGAGTGTTTCTCTTTCTCTCCAGGGAATGAACAGATGCATGGTGTGGGGGTTGTATATAATCCAGTATATCCTGGGCCACTTTCACTACGAACCAATCAGAAGGGCTCATTTTGCTCATCCGTCCAATCATACTGTTTCACTAAACCAACCAGGATGTCACAACCACACTGGCTTCAGAATGTCACTTTTTGGTGAATTAATGCAACAGAAGCTGAGATTAGAAATATGGATTGGATTAAAAAAAGATGTTAAACAGATGTGTGTGTTATAATGACATTCTTTATTTAGTAACACACACTACGCCTGAACTGTTTACAATCGCTTGGACTCTGAGATTCTTGGAAAATTGGTTTCAAAAAAAGAATGAAAAAATGATTCAAATATTTTTTTCTAGTCACTGTAAACTAAAACTATGATGTCATAAGAAACATACATACGTTTTAAATTGCACTGGCAAACATGATGTCAAAAAGGGATTTTTTTAAAAACTTTCCATTCATTTGAAGCTGCAGCTGGTCACTTCTCGTGTGATGGATGGTTCTGGTAAGATGGATGATTCAGTTCGAGCATACAGAGCAGAGGCTTTAAGTCGAGAGGGAACAACGTGCTACTACAAATTCATCCAGCGCTGCATTCAGGCTGCCAAACACTGGCGTCTCACAGGAGTCCGAAACACTGAATCTGATCTCTAATGCGCTCAGACAGAAAGCGAGAGAGAGTTTATCCGGTCAAGAGTGAGCCAGCGAGGCTCTCAACATCATGCTGAAACCGGGATTCGCTAATCGAAAACCACTTCAACAAAACACAATACAAATAAACCACAGCACGTGTCTTGGCAACACAGGCAACTTGATGTTTACATTTTCTTAAGTTAAAAGTAGTAACAATTCTAAGTAGGACTTGAAATTTGACTTGACTTGAAAATAAAGATATAAAGTGACTGTCACGCTTCAAGTTGCATGTCAGTTTCTAGACTTGTTAATTTTTTTAATAGGATGGTTAATTATGGCAGACCTGGTGTTTACCTCTTATTCTGTCTGGTTCTCTAATGAGTCGCAACAAGCCATGTGCAATTATAATTACTATACTCAAATACATCAGCATATGTCACTCAGATTTAGGTCTCAAATGATGCATGTATTAAGTTATAATGAAAAGCTCATCTAATGATATTATGTTGTATGTTTAAGCCATCTATGGTATCAACTGATACACAACGCATTTGCATTTTAATTGCTCACGCTCTTGCTCTTCTTATTGCTAAACCTCTAGTATTGTTTTCCCAGAAGCTGAACTCTCCCTCAGCTGGAACAAGAACAACTTCTCCCCACTTGCTCTAACAAAGCAGAGACCCACCACTTGCTGCATGAGTTCATTTTGGGAGCATATATGCAGAAAACAAAAACAGAAGTGAACATGCAGAAAAAAAGAGGGTGAAAAGTCAGGGTGAGGGGTTTATTTTACAATAATGAAAAGCTGAATAAAGTAATATATAAATATATATAAGGAAGACTTGGGGATTTCAAATGGCACTAGCAAATATTATATCATAAATGGAATTTAAGCAAGCATGACATGGACATCCATTACTGTGTAAAAAAAAAAAAAAAAAAAAAAAAAAAAAAAAAAAACATATATATATACTGTATATATATATACTGTATATATATATATATATATATATATATATGTATATCACATCTCTCTAAATCTCTCTAACATGCACACAAATTTGTGTTTAAAAAAATTATAATTTGCGAGTACATCATGAATCCATTTTCCAAACAGTGTTTTTGTCTTATCCTGAATCATTCGGGTCGCACCGCTGTAGAGTAGCCCAATACCTGCGTGACTCATCATAGACATAAACAGACAGAAGTAGCTCTGGCTACAATGTTCTTCCACAAGACGCATGCAGTTCTGTTTATTAACTGCTAGAGCGCCAAAAGATACGGACTACAAAATCAAACAAACAAAATATTCCATTCCAAATGAATGCTGTGTTCAATTTAAAAAGTGAGAGGTGGGATATTCCTATTCGAAACATCTGATTTCCGACCCTGTGCGCAATGCTCAAAAGATAGAGTTTATTCACTGTAAAAAAATTCTAACCCTCCCAAATCAAAAATTTCAAGTGACCGATAACATCTAAATTTTTCAATTGGCCCAAGTGAAATTCTTGTTGCTATAGTCTGTTAACATTGGCTCAATGAGAAATAATACGTCAGACTCATTGAAAAATGTAGATGTTATCGGTCACTTGAAATTTTTGACTTGGGGATGTAATTTTTTTTTACAGTGTTGAAGCAATGCGAGCCAAATTACAGAGGACAAATTATACTATAGTGCTAGTATTTACTTTACCAGGTAAAAAATAAATAAAAAAATTCAACAGAAAAAGCCTGTTGTAATTGCTTTCTCATGTAGAAACCAAGCTGGCATTTAGGTAGTGTTCTGTTGCACTTTTAAAAAAGTAAGGATGGCATTTTTTTGACTTTCTGAGTTGAATGGAATGTAGCATGATCTTTTAGACTGTGAAATGAAAAGGAATTATAGATGAGCCCTGGTAGTAAAAGAAAACTAAAACTAAAAAATGTATGTTGCACTGGGGTCAGAATTAGGTCAGGAGGAAATTCTAAATATCCGCTTAGTCTTAAGGCCTGTTCACACCAGACAATAACCATAAAGATATAGTTATAAAAAAAAATCGTTACAAATATAAGAGAATAGTCCACACCACAATTACGATGAACAATAATGGTACAAAGAAACTATGCAGTTGGAATAATTTCCCAGCTGATGAACGATAAATACATTGACAGCCAATCAGAATTCTCCAGACTTTAGCATTTAAAGTGGCAGACGACAGAAAAATCTGAATATCGTCCGCTGGTGTGGACACTAATATATTCTCGTTATAGTTATCGTTCATGGTGTGAATGAGCCTTTAGTCTTATAAACATAAACACTGTAAAAAAGTATTGTTGGTTTAACTTAAAAAAAGTAAGTTGGTTGACTTAACATTTGTTTTCCGAACCACTTTAATTATCTAAGTTGATTTGATAAAGATAAAAAGTTGTGATAACATGAAAATATTTTTTTACAGTGAAGCGAACCTTGAAAATGTTTTGTCTGTCCGGTTATCATGGCCCAGTTAGCTGGAAGATCTTGTTATATACACATCTGGAGTAAAATAAATAAATATCTTTCCCCATTTATTGTTACTTAAAAAACAGCCAAGTATTGTGAGAAAAAAACCCCAGTTTGCATCCAAAATATATTGCCTATCCTTCATAATAATGATTGTTTCAGCAGTGTATTTTGTCTTTGTCGGCTGTCTTTGACATTATAGCTCAGGATAACTGCTATAACACTAACAGATGGCTTTCTCCAGGTACTACAAACCTCCTTAAGCCACACAGATGTTGTCTGACTACATTCACAAGACCTCTGTGATTTTCTCCCAGAAAATTCCATGTGGGGGAAAAAAAGAAAATAAATAAAACTTATAAAGGAGATAGATCTCTCTAGTACTTATGATGCAACTATTGTGCTGGGAGCTTTTCTGACAAGAGCGAAAATCTCTCTTCCTCATTTTATTATTATTTTTTCCTCCGAGATGATAAAAGAGCAGAAGGAGAGAGAAATAAAATGAGAAGTGCGAATGCAGCGCGCATGTGAAATTACAATAAAGACAAGTACAAGAATGCGGCAACTGAAACTACAATGGGATTTATTGCAAACACCTCTTTGCAAGTGACATGTTTATGAGTTGTTTTGTGCAAACATATTACGCTAGCAATAACAATTTAATCAGCGGGATTGAGAAATGAGCTGTCCAGGACTCGAATTTATCCTCACACTAATCATTGACTGCGGACTTCAATCAAAGCTATTCTGTGTTGACAATCACGAGTCCTCCCAATCACAGCGTGAGGAGCGAGTTAATGCCGTCGGGGAGACGCCGTTTCTCAAGGCTTTAATTTGACACATGCACCAGGGGACCTCCGAGCCTGATACGACCCCATAAATCAATTTCATTCTTTCTTGCCTTATTTATTCCAGTTTTGGGTATGTGCATCTGTCAATAGCAGCAGGTCAGCCCTTCAGAAAAAAAATGTGCTTTGAATAATTAATCTGCCTTTCTTAGAGGCCTGTACCAACACATTGTTAGACAAGAGACGGGAAGAGAAGGGCTGACATATTTCTGTATTTTAATGCATTTGAAGCTGACATTTGTAACTTCTGTGCCAATAGCGTAACCAAACTCAGGTCCTGTTTACGCCTGGTATTAAGATGCGTTTTGGTCGATTGTTTCACAAGTGGTCGACGCTAAATACAGGTGTAAACAGGGTCTAAAACCTTTTGAGCTTGTCCACTTTCAACCACTTCCAGAAGTAGTCGAAAACGCATTCGACTGGATTGCTTTCGTAGTGTAAACGCTCATGTGGAACAGCCACAAAAGACTGTGAACTCTACACCTACTGACCTAAAGCGTGACCCGAGTTTGGTTTGAAGACCACGGGTGGTGGTGGCGCAATGGATAAGACACATGCCTTTGGTGTGAGAGACCCGGGTTCGAATCCACTGTGAGACACCAATGTGTCCCTGACACTTAACCCCTAGTTGCTCCAGAGGCGTGCGACCTCTGACATATATAGCAATTGTAAGTCGCTTTGGATAAAAGTGTCAGCTAAATGAATAAATGTAAATGTAAGACGGAAAATGTACCAAGCACAATGTTCTCTCACCATTCCTGATTTCTAACACACGCTCACAGTGTTCGGTGTGGTCTTCATAGTGCACTATATAGGGGATATGGAACGATTCATACAGTGTAAATATCCTTTCCATTGGAGCGAATGAAGTCTGGTTTCATGTTAGCGTTACGCGATCAGCCGCAGCACACAAAGTCTGCTCTGGTCCAGAGACACGATAGCACAGAGCGGATCATGTGTGCGAGTCAACGCAGACCACAAAACATATCGGACCCATTTGAATTCTTCACAGAATGCTATACTTTAAAGCGAAATGGAGGAGATTAGGAGGAGTATACGGTTAGACAGACTAGGTATTAGAAACAGCACTGATGAGTAGAAGAGAGAACATCGGTGCCATGCACCAACATAAAATACACACTTTTCAGTAACAATTTTATATTAAAGCTGCAGTAGGGAGTTTTTAGAAAACGTTGACTTAGCCTGAAAATTTGAACAAGCACAACTTTCAGGTCACTCCCCCTTACTCTCTGCTGCGCTACAGCCCTCCCTCCACAGCTCCTCCCCCACCACAACGGAGCCTGCCGTGAACGCGCAGGCTAGTAAGCAGAGTCACCGGTGATGGCGAATAAGCAGTTCGGATAAACACATTCACTGGTAGGGACGAAACATCAACAATATGCTTTACATTGACTATGGCCTGCCCATACTTTGACTACAAACTTGGTCCTCAAATCATTACGTATTTGGCAATACATGTAATGCAACTTTAGAACGTTGCACTCTTTCTATAAGTTATAAATAGCTAGTAAGATAATATAACGGTAACTAACGTTACAGTATGTAAGTAATTATTCTAGCGAGATATGTAATGCTAAATAAGGTTTGCTAGTACATTATTTCAGCAACATGACAAGCCAGTGAATTAGCAGGTTTCAATTGTTGCTTTGCACAGTGCGTGACATTTTATCTGTATGTTATGCGGCTAGAGTTTTGACACTGAGTCAACGGGCTTGTTTATCGTCATCTGTCTTTTTCTGTTTACCTGTGAAATTGGCAGTTTTGGTTGTTTGTCCGCCATTAGCACAGCTGCGGCACACCGGCAATCTTGATTTTGAATGATGGTACGCGCTGTGCGAGAGAGGGGGGTGTGATCAGCGGGTACACGCTTGATTGACACTGCTAAGACATTCCTCCTGGCTCTGATTGGTTGTTTCTGACCGGGAGCGGTGTATTTCTGCAAATGGCAATAGGACCACTGGGAGGAGCCCGAGGAGCTTGATTTTTTCACAGATTATCTGTCTCATATTCTACTGTCAGGACATAATGATAGTTTTAACAAATATGTAAAAAATACATTTTTACAAAAGTTACCTACTGCAGCTTTAAAATTAAAAGGGGAATCTAGACTGTGACTGTCATACAGTAAGTTGTCAAAATACAGCTTTGCCGGGCACAATGGCTCTGACCGAGCTGTGATATAAACCAAACGCTATTGGCTATTTTAAAAAAGGGGAGGAGCTGCTCGAGATGTACCGCCCTGTCTTCCTGTTTCAGTGGAAATTACATCAACAATATCATTGAATAATGCTACGCGTTTTAAGGCACTTCAGTGGACCTTATATAGATATGCAGTTGGATTTTAGACCAATGAGATTTCACTGTAGGCGGTGCATGCATATCTTATAGATCATATTCAAGCGTGCATATCTTACAGATCTTTCTTATTGATAGATGGTTTTAATGAACAAGTATATTTCATAAATTAATAAATTCTTTTTTTTATTTTTTATGTCACAGATTGATGATTAGAGATATAGAAATAGTTACTGTGTGTATATAGTCATAGTTCAGTCAGAGATTATGTCAGTTTGTTAGAGAACTTCCGAAAACACATCTGTTTCATGGGAAATCTGAATGAACTTGAATTAGGCCCTAAATATAAATGCAGAATGTGTCCTGCCTGCAATGCTAATCAAAAGTTCCCTGCATTGTACTGAAACCAAGAGAGCCCCATTTTTCTTTTGTCAGATCTGACAAATATTAATTTAATCATCAGTCAGAGGTTTGCACATTCGTTTGCTGTAGCCTCAGCTTCCCTCACCACCCTCCCTGCTCTCTTGTTTGATCGTTCATTCTTTTCCCCGTCTCTTTTGTCCGAGCTTCATAAATGCAGCTCCAGGATGTAATGGAGCTCTCGGTGGGGCTGAAGCAGGATATTGGCATCATTAACTCGCAGTCTCCTGGTCTGTGGAACTGAAAACAACAGCCAGCATTAGTGTGTAAAACTGGAAACGGTTACAGTGGATCTGCTGCGCTGCTTGATCGTCAGGAAAACGAATTATTCCAAAACGCTGAGAGGAGAGAATGTGAAACATTTATCCTCCCTTCGTATTCATTTTCACAAATATGGGAAGAATGAAAAAGAAATGTGTTATGAACAGTTTAAAGGTCTAGAGTGCGTTGCATTATGGGGTTTTGTGTCCGATGCAGTGTGCATCAGATGCTTCACATTATGGCAAATTACACACATATTCCACAATGTTTGCCTCTTCAGTGTACGCCTGACCAAGTAGTTGTTTTTATGATTGAATGACCCAAAATGCACCACAGCTCATTCTGAGAGCGGCTGCTTGAGGAAACATCTCTTGAAATACACGACCACAAAGCCGTAACATTTCCCCTCACTCAACAGAGGAAATTAGATTGCTGCTGGATGGTTTTTTTTTTTTTGGTTTTTTTTGCAGTCACTTGAAAGAAAAGAAGGCGGCGACTGGAATTGGTATTCAGAAAACATTCCACACGGTCAGAGACAGAATTATTCCAGACTGAGAGAGTCAGTTCATGTAGTGCAACTTGGTCAGATATTCACTGTTTGGATTTAAATAGGCAAATGCTTAAGAGTCTATGATTGGATCATTATTGCAGTGATTAGGATGTTTCTAGCATGTTATATGTTTTTGCCAACAGTTCTTCTAACCCTAACTGATGGAGTGTGTAGATTTTCATTTCTTAAACAAGCATGTAGGAAAACACATCGTGACCATATTTCAGGATGACAATGTCAAGATTCGTCAGGCTCAGATTGTGAAAGAATGGTTGGCAGGAGAATGAAGAATCATTTTCACACATGAATTGGCTCCTCTGACTTTAAATTAAAATACAACATTTAAAAAAAAAGACCACAAATTGATGCGCCTCTTGATAGAAATAAATGTTGCGATGTTATTTCCATCACGAAGTGCATACATTTTTGGTCTAGATCTTGTGTTGTCAATGCAAGAGTCCAGCACTCTGTAAAGTCTCCTCCAGCACATCCCAAACACTTTCAATGAGTTTAAGATCTGAACTCAGAGGAGCCGATTCATGTGTGAAAATTATCCTTCATGCTCCTCACAACCATTCTTTCACAGTTTGAGCCTGATGAATCTTGACATTGTGATCCTGGAAAATGGCATGATGTGTCTTTGTATGTGTATAATATTTATAAAGCAGCACGATTTATCGTTAAATGATCACAATCTTGATTCAAACACCCAAGCGATCTGATTCCTAAATGACAATGATTCGGCTATGTTTATTAACCTTGACAAGTACGATCACAGCGAACATTCCTATTTCCCATTTCTCCCTCACACACACACACACACACACACACACACACACACACACACACACACACACACACACACACACACACACACACACACACACACACACACACACACACACACACACACACAATCACGGCTGCCAATATTCTAATCGCTCTTATTCATTTTCTCGGTTTGATTAAACAAGGTGTGTGATGAAACTGCCCTCATTAGAGACAAGCGAATGTGCCAAATGTCTCTGTCTGTCTCTCTCTGGAGCTCCTGCAGTGTGATCTATTAGTGCGGTGCATCAGTGCAAAGCAACTCACACACACACACACACACACACACACAGCCTGAAATACTCCTGCCCTAGTTGATGATGGCTCCGTTTAGCTAACAGAGATGATTTTGCAGTCCTGTTCCTCTTATATACACATATGCAAGTGGTGCTTTATCAAGCTCCTGTATCTCCTCTTATCATGTAGGCTTTTAAACTCTTAAGAGTGTCCATTACATTCTTGGTAATGAGATTAATGAACAGGATGTGCAGGAATGTGTGTGTGTGTGTGTGTGTGTGTGTGTGTGTGTGTGTGTGTGTGTGTGTGTGTGTGTGTGTGTGTGTGTGTGTGTGTGTGTGTGTGTGTGTGTGTGTGTGTGTGTGTGTGTGTGTGTGTGTGTGTGTGTGTGTGTGTGTGTGTGTGTGTGTGTGGTCAATTCAGACACTAATGGTTTCATTTGGATTTGCAACCAATTACTGCTCTGTTCTTTTCCAGTGTTTTTTCTTCTTCTTTTCAGTCAGCTGGAACTCTTTCAGCCTTATTTGTGTGTTTAAGTTGGTAATGGTGTGAAAAAACTATCTCAATGCATTGCACAAAGTTTCAGTCCCTTTAGACTGTGAGCTGAGCTTAAGCTGCTGGAAAACAGATTTAGCTTTTCCTTTGGTCAGCTGCACCCAACAGACTCAATAATGAGCGACTCTTTTGTTTTCCACTGCTTTGCTGCCCCTAGTGGACGGGTCTGATTACAACAGGGTACCAAAGCTACAGTTCAGTGCGTGTTATTAAGGTCTATAATATCTGATGAAAGCTATCAGCTAACATTCTCATTCATCTCAAAAGGAAACACTACGAGACATGGCTGATGGCACAACAAGAACACACACAGTCCCAAACCCTTCAGTGGAGACTGTCCTAAGCTGTGACATCAAAGACAACAGGGTCCATTCACACCAATATTATAGTAAATGTTAGCAATTGGTATTATAAAAGGCTAACTATTTAAAATGCCAGCTTATACACAAACCAGCTGTCATTTGAAAGTATTTTAACACACCAGCCATATTTTCTGTGGTGATTTATATTCTACTGCATTGTATTTATTGCAGATGACTTTTTCAGGGGACAGTTGCCGTCTCTGTAGATAGCTGTTGTTTTCTTTCCATCCGTTTAGTGCTTCACTAATGGTGTAAACCATCATCTACTGATCAATACGGGAGAGAAACACTCTACCCTCATGCGGGTTAAATTACAACACAATTCAACTAAGCCTCAGGGTGCCAACACATCACAGACTGATATTTGTGCGAGCGAGAGCTGAAGTGAATATTTGGAGAGGACGGTGCTATTATTTAATTCAGCTGTTGATTTGCAGGAATCAGATGGAGCGTTTCAGACCCTTAATCTTCTCAATGGCTCTTTCACAAAGGCAGCAGAGACAGGCGTCCATACACATTTGTTTAGCAATGCGGGAGACCAAAGCATCGGACTTATTTGCCTAAACTAATTCTGACTAGATTTATGAATAAATGACATCAAACAACCAGTATCTGCGTTTGCGGGTCTGGTTATGCTTTGCTGTCGTGCGAGTGGTTCGGTGATTGGTGGAAAGAATAAAAATGGCATCGGAGTAAGTGGTATAA
The DNA here is from genome assembly GCF_965113295.1 of Leuciscus leuciscus. Lineage (NCBI taxonomy): Eukaryota > Metazoa > Chordata > Actinopteri > Cypriniformes > Leuciscidae > Leuciscus > Leuciscus leuciscus. The sequence goes on along the minus strand of NC_138740.1, from coordinate 32,609,759 downwards.
AAGGAGTTAAATTATTTATAAATGTCAGCTTAGCATATCTTTTCTTATGACCCAATCTCTATTGAGAAATAAGCATTATAGTCACTACATAATTGCATTGCTAATATTTGCATGGGTAAAGCTTAAAAACTTAAATCTCATTATACACAATGTTATGACACCTTGGAAGACTGTCTGAAACTAGTTTAATTACGAGCTACTTCTTCTCACACAAAGACTGGACATAGCCAATGTAATTATGGGTTTGAATGTGTAATTATAGGCTTATTCTAAAAAGATTTAAAAATTCTAGACATGTCTTCAGTCAAGTTCCCTCAAACACACTGTCACATAAAGCTGTTCAAATCAAGACCAAAACCAGGTTAAAAACAAGAGCTCCAGTTCTCTCTCCCAGCTGGTTCTTATACTTTGGTAATATTGTATGTAAAACAATCATTGCAATAAAAGTGCTAAAATATCAGATTTAAAATTTAACCAATTTAAATGGAAAATGCAGATGGAATCGGAAGCCAGTCATAAAATTGGAATTTCCAGTGAAATGCAGAATGTCACGGATGGATTTTGGATGGATAAATGAAAAGAAGGTGTGCAATATTGCTGTTTAAGCATGAAAATGGTGTGCAAAGTTACAAAGCGCAAAGTCACTCCAGCGGGAGTTATTCTCTATATCAGTGTCACTGTTTCTGAACTCCATGAAAACATTGTAGTCTTGAGTTTCTTCAGGGAACGAACACGTCACAATATTCCTCATTTAAATAATTCCCGCACAAGGCATATGTAAAATAAATTTTGATTGAGTTAGTTAGTAGTGTGTTGAAACTCATGGTTAAGGTATGACATTTCTGAAACAAACTTGAAGTGGCTGACCAATCACAACACACTGGTCCAGCCGACCAATCAGAGCACATTGTGCTTATCAGAAGGAGGGGCTTCATAGAGACAGAAACTAAACAGAGCGTTACTGACAGACTGGGAAGAGAGGAGCTGAGACAGTGTAAAACGTTTGAAAAATAATGTTTTGCAACTTTCAAGCATGAAAACCTATTCTAGTCGATCCCAAAAACAAAATCAAGACTTTGTAAAATGGCATATGTCCTATTTAAACATTAAAGAAAGCTTTGATTTTTTTTTGTGTGTGTGGAAAAGCACGTAAATTACACGTGTATAAGATCATGGTACATTTTTGAATGGCTGAAAAACAACTTAAATCTGATCTGACTAAAATTAAAAAGCATTAAAAAAATGGATGGATGGATGGATGGATGGATGGATGGATGGATGGATGGATGGATGGATGGATGGATGGATGGATGGATGGATGGATGGATGGATGGATGGATGGATGGATGGATGGATGGATGGATGGATGGATGGATGGATGGATGGATGGATGGATGGATGGATGGATGGATGGATGGATGGATGGATGGATGGATGGATGGATGGATGGATGGATGGATGGATGAAGAAACCTTTTCAGCTCTCGCTGAACCTCAGAACTCTTGGAGAACCTTTTTTAAATACATTTTGCTACCAAAACATCTACATCAAATCGCATAATTTAGCTGAAATAAAACATGGCTCTAGTTTAAAAGCATTTGATTCTACTGGTGACAGATCATGCTGGCAACATTTGCAAGATGGCATCTAGTGCATCAATGCAATTGGAAAATACATCGATGGTGAAAAGAGAGTTTAAATATTCCACGGAGAGGCGTTCCACAGGGCTCCGGCTCACTCCTGCATTTATATTAATGAGTTTGGAGTGTATTGGCTGCATCCTCTGGCCTCTCGGCAGGGCTCAGATTAAATCGCTGCTCTTAGCAGGTGACCCGCTGCTCCTGTGGCCGAGGTATTCTGGGTTTCATTACGTACAGGTGAAAAGCAGGAGGTTACAAAGACCTGCCGTACCCCAGATCATATTTCACAGCTACTGCTACATAACACTGGGATAAGAGGGTGAATTCAACCCAAAACCAAAAGAAAAAAGACAGAAAACTATTTCAAGACAATTCTTTTTTTTCTTTTTTTGTGATAAATAAATAAGTAAAGATTTTTTGCATTTAATAAGCAGGAAAATATAGTTTTGAAAATATTAAAAGTTATATTTTGCATTCAGATTTCCGGTTAAATATGACCATGACATGTTCTTGAACACGTTCTTGACCCGTTTTGTGAGATTCGTTCAAGGACTTTGATATTGTTTTATCAGCGTTGTGAAGATAATTGAATTTGCATTGCATTGTCTGTGACAGTACAGTTTTTTAATGCTTTTTTTACATTTACCATATAACAAACACTATAAATGTGTTGCAGTATACCCCTTTAAACAGCCAAATGCCATTGATTGTTGTGCTGGAAGGGAAGGTTGAGAGAGTGAGATCAAATAAATCAAGAGATGGTAAACAGGAAGACAACAGGACAGTTGATCTGACCACATTGATCTTCCTGGCCAGATACAAACACACAGAAAATGAGAAGAGATTAACAGAAGGCCTGAGGGGAAAGAAAGGGCTCTGAAAGGCCAGTGCGTGTGTTTGAATTGATCTCAGAAAACACATTGCTAAGTGGATGTCAAAGTAAAGCTCTCAAATGTATGCGCCTCACACACTGATTATGAGGAGGTCAGTATTGAAAAAGGGTCTCTAAAGCGTCCTATCAATCAACCCCATTACAGTAAATGCATAATTGGTCAGTCAGTGATTAGTGGAGATTAGTTTGAGGGAAACTGAGGTAAAAAAGAAGATGAATGACTCTGAAGAACTCAAAAGAACATGTAAAGAGTCTCTCAGTGTCGCCTGTCAATGCACTCAAAATGAAAACAGAAGATATAACAATTAACATGCATTCTCAGTCTCCGTCAAAGTCATGTTTCCAACATATAGGCCAAACAGAAAAGCTTATTGGATCATTTAAAAATTCCAAATATCGGCCAATATATCGGCATTGGCAATATATCGGTTGACCACTAATGCTTCGCTGTCAACTTTTATGGAAAATTGTTATTGTTTCCAAAAATGCCTAACGTGATAATGACAGCAGCATAGAAAAAGGTGATTAAGTAAGTAAGTAAATAAATAAATAAATAAATAAATAAAGTACACAAATTAAAAGTATATGACGTAGAATCAAGTAGAATTTTTATTTAAAAAAAAAAAAAAAAATCTTTATATACAAGTATAGATGAAATTAACCTCCAAAAAGATTAAAAAGTTAATTAAACACAATTATAATAATAATAATAATATTATATATATATATATATATATATATATATATATATATATATATATATATATATAAAATATAATATAATATATTTATATATATATATATATATATATATATATATATATATATATATATATATATATATATATACAATTTTATTAAATTAAATGATACATTTAAAACAAAAATCTCTAAATTCATTCTAGGAAAAAAAGAAACTCTCCTAACTGAACCTTCGCCTTTATACACACTGACAGACAAATATTTTGTCTATATTACCGATATGTCACAGATGTGGTACATCCTGTAAACACCCATTTAAAAATAATATTCCTTTAAAAGAATCCTTGCATTCCACAATCTGTCTATGAATTTGATGGGAATAATGCTAAAATATGCTTGGCAAAATGGCTTTTGAGTCCTTGAGTGAAACAGGAGGCAGATCAAGCGGATCGAGATCAGACAAGGACGTACAGAAGCGATTAATATGGAGGTCTCGATGTTCTCATCGCTCTCTCTGCCTCCATCAGCAAGATTCATCATTTTTACACTCACAGCCTGTACAAACCTCGTCATCTCCAATCTCACCGAATCATCTGGATAAAACAATACACACAGAGAATCATCTATCAAACACTTCCGACTTCTGCATGGAAATGTATTTAATTTTGGACGCATTAAGCCACCAGCCACTTAATATTCTGAATATTTAATGAAGTAACAGCGCTTATGGTGAGTGCAAACCATCAGATTAAATCACAAATGACGTTGATGCACTTCAAAGGTCTGAGATCACTGAGATGTGTCTGCGTGACAAATGCAGAGAGAGGACAACAAGACAGGGGTTGAAGAGTGCATTTACACACAAGCATTGTATAATCCCTCCAAAACACTGTGATCCAACCAGGAGTGACGCAGGAAGGCAACAGGCAATATGTTAATCTGAAGACCTGTTCCAAATCCTAGCATGCTGCCTACCTAGGGAGCATTTTATAGTATTATAGGCACACTACCGAGGCCAAGACAGGTTTCAAAGTGATGCGATTTCATATTTGGACCATAATCTTAAATGCTAAAAAAATCTAAAAAAATCCAAGATGGGGATAAAGCAAGAGAAATGATGATTATAAAAATATTTTCAATAAAAAAAAAACAAAACAATAGGTCAATGCAAAAGACTATCCAGTCTTCAGACTTCTGCTTAATATTTTTTGTGCAACCCGTGACACTTTTTTTCAGGATTTTTTTGATGAACAGAAAGTTCAACAGAACATTATTTATTTGAAATAGTAATATTCTGTAACATTATGAATGTCTTTATGGTCCTTGCTGAGTAAAAGTATTACTTTTTTTTATTTTTTATGTAGCAGTAAAACATGCTCATGTGAATTAAATAATTCTTCTTTGCTGTGACCCAGATGTGCTGAAGGAAGAAAACTGGGCATTATGACATCACAGAGAGAAGAACTGCAAAAAGATGAAAACACGGGCATGCTGGAGAGGAGACCGGCCTTATGCAAGACAAGAGCTTCTTCAGGGCATCAAGCAATTAAATTGTGATAACATCCGCCCATCGAGAGATGGTTTTATGAAAGCATCTTAGCACCTACTGTGGAGGCATAAAAGCATTTTATGGTTTGTCTCATAGTTCAGCCTCTCACACACAGTCCCAACCACTTAAGGAGAATGAAGATTAAAGAATGAAATACAATACGAAGACAAAAGAGGTCGGGTGGAGGTGTGAAATATAGGGTAAACAAAACGTGAGACGTTCAGCATTCATTCTCTTGTTCCTCGCCACGAGAATGTGAATCCATTCAATTCTGCTCTTGATCCTTTCCCCTCTCTCGCATACATTAGCCAAAGCCACATCAGTCTCTGGGACACACACTCTTTCTGTGCTTGATAATAGATTGTCTCTGTCACAACGCCAGCAGGCTCAAACTTGCCACTGAATCTAAGGGGGGTCGTCTCAAGGGCATCGGCAGTGTGTGTGTGTGTGTGTGTGTGTGTGTGTGTGTGTGTGTGCTAGCGTGAGACTGAGAAGCTGTGAAACAAACATGATTTATAAGAGTTCTCAACGTTCACTGAACAACCTCTGATGGCTAATAATGGGAGTTACTGATCTAAAATAACAAATATGTGCAGACAAGATTTATCATAAAAAGATAAGCTTTTCTCATACGACTCGCAACCAGACAAATCTGTGTATACACATGCAGGAGCCTTTGCAAAACAATAAAATGCAATCTAATTGGCTGGCTTTACACAATTTCTGGGAGTCAGGCTGTTCAATTCTCCAGCGAGAAAGACATATTGTAAATTCTCAATATTTTTCTTAAATAAACAATTTTTTTTTAGCACATCAGTGTTCATAATCCCAATTTAACCTGTTTAACGCCTCTAAAATCAAATTTATAAAAAATAAAATAAAAGTCTAATAAAAAAACACCAAGAACATTTTTAATGATCAGTTATTGCAATAAATAAATAAATAAATAAATGGCTATATTACAAAAACCTAAAAAAAAAAATAGTATTAGAATTATTACTATTACTACTACTCATAATAATAATAATAATAATGATTAATGACAATAATTATTATTATTAGAAGTATTACTACTTATCATAATAATAATAATTAATGACAATAATTAAATCATTAATATTAATAATAATAATAATAATAATAATAATACAAGTTTGGTCACTTCACATGCGGTCAGAAAAAAACTATTTATACAAGATGACTGTCATCCCAACAAGCATATCTTGATAAAACATATCTTGAAATGCAAATCGCTTATCACTTATTTGAAGTGGAAAGTATCATACTCAATGCTGTCAATCATGATTAGACGGGATTTAGCTAAATTAAACTGTTTAACAAATATCATATAGTATCTGATTAAAATGCATGCTCACAGACTCTCCCCAGGGCGACTCCAAGAGCAGATCACAGGCATGGAAAGAGCCTGATTTTAAATGAACATTCCAGATTAAAAAATTAATAATGCAGTAAGTTCCATCTGAAGTCTTTCGTGTCTGCATTACAGGTTTTCATGTGGTGGCGACGCAGCACAAACAGACAGAGGATTATTCTTTAATCTCATTATTAAAAGATTACATTTATTTCTGTGATCTGCAGCAGAAACAGTTATGAAATAATAAAGCATTTAGAGAGGCGGCTTCAGGAGATTAGCTGTCAAACACATGACCAGGCTACGAGCAAATTTAATGGAAGCCTAATATGAATGCGTTATCTTTTTTTTTTCTTTTTTTTTAAACCAGTCCGCCTTGCATCGCACGCTTACTAGACTGATTCAAAAATGCAACAGAATAAGCTGCATTGACCAGATATAATAAATTACAAATTTCTAGTTCTCTCATCAATCTACTTGTAACTGTTTTTACTCTGTGTACCTTGTGGTATTATTGTCTTATAGTCCATTTAGTCCATATTGACTGTTGTCTTTCTGGTCCTCATGACTGTCTGTAAAATGACAATAAAGTCAAAGACTTTAGAAGACGGTGCACTCATATTAGTTATGAATGGGAGAAAGCGCAATGCGCAATATGGCGGAATAAGCCCCACCTTCCAAATAAAAGCACCAATCACTGATTGGTAAGGGCATCGCATCACTCCAGCTGCCTTTAAAGCTCCGGTTGCTGTAACTAAAAACTGTCAGGCTGCGTCCGAAATTGCACACTCACTTGAGTAGGTACTCATTATGAAGTAATTACTTCCCAACTGCAAAAAAGTACATTCTATATATAGTATGAATATGTGTAATATGGATAAAATAAAATCTGGATGTACTACATCTGCCATGTTGTCATTATGTGATCCAACAGCGTCAGTTACGTCGCGTCACTGCCATTCGTAAATCCTCTCCCGTGGCCTCATAGGATAGTAAAGTGTCCATCGTATGCACACTTCAGAATCACTTTTGCCTACTCTTTTATGAGTACTGTGATTTCATTCATACTTATTTGATCACATACAGTTATTCGCCTATTATATAGTAGGGAAGGATGCGATTTCGGAAACAGCTTCAGTGTTCTGAGACTCGCTTATGACTGCACATGAGCATTGGCTAGTCTAGCCTGAAAACTATTTGAACATAAGAAACAACATTTATTGCACAGTTCATGTCAGATTTTGTTGCTGATTTGAAACATGTTATTTAATTGTGAGTACAACAAGCAGCTTTTGAGATTTCAGGATTCCACCATTCAGATAGGGCTTGGTCTTGAGTGCTCGAAATAGCTGCCTGGATGCGTTGCAAATATGGCCGCAAAGTGAACAGACTTTCCTTGAAAGGGACTTTGATAAAGTCGCCTTTAACTTTTTGATCTAACAATAACTTAAAGGGGTCATGAACTGAGAAATAACATTTTCCTTGAGCTTTTGACATACAGGATATTCTTAGAGTATGATGACCTCTTATAAGTTTCAGAACTGAAAATGTCATTGTTAATCCAAATACAGCTTTTATTGTAACCGAGCCCAGCGAACGACTCGTTCAACGCCAACTTCATCATAGAAACTTTGGCCCCTCCCACTGGCGTGTTAGTGAGATGACGAGGAGAAAAGAGCGATACAGGATCACTGGACAAAAAATAACATTACCTTCCAAAGGATCCTAATGCTAAGAATGTGGTTATTTATTTTCTCATTTGAGTATTGTTTATTTGCATTCGGTACATTTCACAGTGGATTCTTTGGTAAATCAGTCGCAATTTCGGGTGCAGGTTTTGCAAACAGACTTTTATGATATGACTCGACAGTAATGCGACAATATGCAAGTAACTGTGTTAATTCTAACGGCTGATCTGTGACCAGTGATTTCTGATCATGTACAGTCAGATGTTCTTTGTCTATGTGTCAGTAAATCAAACCAGTGACTAAACGGTCAACTTCACATTGTTTCTCTTAGTAAGATGAAAATAATCTGTTATTTAAACTGTGATTAAATTGTACATAGATAGCGATCAATGAGCGCTCCGTTTTAAAATCGCTGGAGCTGTCAATCAAACAGTGCAAGTTTATCAGGACTTTCTTTTATAGTTCTAGATTCTCGGCAAAACTCTTTTTATAACAAAATCCCTTTTATCTATAGTCTTTGGTTATAATCAATTTGCACTGTTAGTTATGATGAAAGCATTCGTTAGTGTGCAGAAATCGAGTTGCTAAGACGAGATCACTGCATTCATGCGCTCAACATGTCTGTGTTTGGCTACAATGCTCATCACTACACCTTTTATGCCACGATCTCAAAATAGTGCTCTAGATCTAAATATAATGCTATAATCAACACTTTCCATGATAAGTTACCCTTGAGAGCTGTAATAGTAAAATGTGCTAAACGTTTTATGAGAGTTCCACATGTAATACTTAGCCATTTCATATTTAAAGATATCAGCCAATCACAGCAGTGGGCGTTTACACTGAAGTCTCTCAGCAGACACGCCCCTTCAAACAGAGCGATCAAATCAGAGGGTTAAAATCAGGCTAGAAAAATGCCTTTTATTTCTAAATAATGACCATTTTTGATGTAAAAATTACATTAACATTATAAGTGCACCCCAGGAAACATAAACAATCAAACAATGCAGTTCATGACCCCTTTAAGCAAGGAGGTCAGAACCTGAAAGTAGAAATTTCCTTCTTTTTTTTAATCTAAAAAGCCAAAAATGAAAAGAAAAGACAAATGAAACAAGCAACTAGAAATTCTAAACAAAACTCAAATACTCACTATTTTTAATGGTTGGGAAAAAAACAGGGCCATGTAGGAACAATCAACAAGGGAACAGGAAGTTACAGAAACAGGAAATACAATTCCCTAGCTCCAATTCAAAAGTCAACAACTGACAGCAAAAATAAAAGGCAGTTACCCCGAAAAGTCAACAGATTATGTTAAAATGTAAATGTTGCTCATGTAGTTTCTGTGGTTTTGGATTTGTTTGCACCCGTTCTGCACGGCATGAGACACTGTGAGCGGCTGTTTACACAGAAAACACTGTTGCACAGGGAATACACTTTCTTTCTGTGTTTCTACTGATTCACAAATGAGACAAAGACATTTGTCAAGGGCGAAGACTATAATGCAGAAGAGACAGTAGATATTCAAGACATGACAGCCTGAAAAAATGACTTTAAATGTCTGGTAAAGTTCTTGTGATGGGTCCTAAATTAACCAACATAAGAGCTGAATTATGTGTTTCAGACCTTACAATGCATAAATAAAAACTATTATTTTAAATGGATTGGATGTGTCTGAACAAAAAGTAAGTAAATCTAATTTCTGAACGCTGAGTGAAGTAATTAGCCCTGATCTCTAAGCATCTGAGACCTATAATGAGATCTGATTCTGAGATGAACTCTTCTGCGCTTCATTCACCTGCTGTGAACTTCAGTCAATCTTTCTCTATTTTTAAACATCAAAAAATGCCTTACACTTCCTGGAGAAATATTTCCCTCTGAAATATGAAGCAAATTCATTTTGTTGCACTTCACAGGACGAATTGATGTTGACAAAAACATACTTCTCTGATGCGGAAAATTAAAGAGTGATTCAAGATGATATGGCTACAGGTTTCTGGAACAAATTTGATCAGGCAGGATATCGATTTGTTTAAGGAAAACCTCCTCAGGGGGCCTTCAAACTTTAAAGGTTTATTAATGACTTGAAGGTGCTTCTGTAAACCATGACTGAGGTTATTATACTTGGACAAAAGTTATGACAAGAGATTTTGATTTTGCTGTATGTTGTTGGCAGTTGCTTTTACTGTATTTTGTACTGCAATTTGCAAAAGATAATAAATACTAGTCAGAAAGTGCCAACAAAAACATATTTTCACGTGAACGATGTGTTCAAGAGTAGAATGTTTATTAGCCTACTTTGCGACTGGCAAAATTCACCCGAAAATGAAAATTCTGTCAGTAATTACTCACCCTCATGTCGTTCCAAACCTGTAAGACCTTTGTCAATCTTCGGAACACAAGATATTAAGATATTTTTGATGAAATCCGAGAGCTTTCTGACCCTACCATGGACAGCAATGTTATTATCACTTTCAAGGCCCAGAAAGGTAGTAAAGACATTGTTAAAATAATCCATGTGATTACAGTGGTTAAACCTTAATGTTATGAAGCAACGAGAATAACAACTTTATTCAACATTCTCTTCTCTTCCATGTCAGTCTCCTTAGTAAACACAGTGCAGCGCTTTCAGGTTCTACAAATAAGAACGCCGGCTCATTATTGGCTAGTGTTCACATGAACAGCATCGGCCAATAATAAGCTGGCGTTCTGATGTAAAACCTGGAAGCGCTGTTCCATTCAGGATACATTTTATATACAATCAACAACATTTAATATGAGGATGCGCAATGCTTGAGCATTTATGTAAACATATTGCGTGCAGAGTTCGTCCAATCAGTGACACTCACACCACAAATATGCAAATAAGGACGTAAACCGTTTAGGATGTACAGTGCGAAAGTCAGTTTATGAAAACCCAGGATTAATTGTTAACCCCGGGTAAATTACGAGCAGTCTGAAACGTGAAGCAAGATAACCCAGGATTCAGTTTACCCAGGGTTAACCATTTCAAGTGTGAAAAGCCCTATTATAGTTTACATTTTGCAATGATATGAACATAAACAATCAAACAGTTGAGATTAGGCCTGCACTGTAGCCTATATGCAGGGAAATTTGGAAATACTTCCAACTTTATATACAGAGTGCTATGATAATTCAGTTCAGTTCCCATTTTTTGACAGAATAAACAATCCAGCAGTTGAAATTTACTATAGTTTATATCACTTTACGTGATTAGTCTGATACTGTATGTGAGTAAAGTTGTATATACTTGCAGTGTATATCCATCTTTATAGTTGTGAGATAATATATAGTTTATATTTTGTGATAATATAAATCACAGAGCCGAGATATTCAAAGAAGGTCAAAATAAATGTAAAGAACACTATCTATAAAGCATTTTGTATTACTAATTATGCATAATATGCATGGAAATATGCATAGTACGTTTTGTTAATTTGCTTATGGTCTTTAGCAAAAATATAATCCTAACACATTTAGCTCACTATAAATGCATTTCAGTAGCAATCCTTTAATCAAGTTTGTTTCACTTCAAATATTGCACACAACACAACTGGGTTATCAGTATTATTCATGCTGGGTTGTTTCAACCCATGTTTGGATCACATTTGGACAAACCAAACCGTTGGTTTAACATTTTTAAACCCAATGGTTGGTTTAATTTTTTTACATTTTTAACCCAACGGTTGGGTTTGTCCGTATTTGACCCAAACATGGGTTGAAACAACCCAGCATTTTTTGTTTATTTTCAGCGTGCCATTATCTTTCCTCACCGGGCTACTTTAAGAGACACCTCATTTGAAATCATACAGGCATGCTAGAATTTTTCACCAAACGCACTGACCCGTCCTGATTCATGCATCTAAAAACTGTTTCCACAGCTACCGTATACAAGCTCTAATAAGGAACCTCATCTTCTCGCTGCTGTTATTTTGTGCATCTATGATCTTAGGGAATCTCTGAGGGTAACTGTCATCAGTAGCCTGCATGCATAGTTAATGAAATCACTGAGCAAGTTTATCAGCATTCAAACCTACACCAGAGACAGAATAAGGATGAGCCACTCTTAAACAATTTTTGCAGAAGCTTTACAGCTTTAAAAAGAAAAATATCCAGCTGATATACATATTGTACTTGTGAAGAAATCACCTGGACTGTACAATACAATGCATTCTGGTACATATACTCATACACAACTGGTGGGTTATGACTCAAAAAGGTTTGAGTTAGGAAAGCAGACAAAATAGGCTTACCAACCTAAAAAAGGAAGAGAAAACACTTCTCTTATCATTGATATCGAAGGCCATGCATTCAAGCAGCCTTTGTATTTTGGTGCAAATTCATCGGTCTCTTGACAGCTAGCCAAATGACAACAATGCTAGCATGCTTCATTAAAAACTAAAACTATACAAGGTAAAACAAAATATGACCCAGTCTATTTAGATACAGCTATTTGGTTTGTTACTTGAACTGAAAGTAAAATTGTGGTTCTGAAGCAAAACCAGTTGAAAGCCATTGCTTTACAATGTGATTGAACCATGTAAACACAGTAAACACTTGCATTCAAGATTCTTGCTAGTAAACACCTGTCTGAGGCATTTCCAAGATGGCCGTCAGGTCAACTAACTTGCTTCACATAGAACTACAGTTCATTCTTATAAACATACACACACATAAAAACAAGCTGCTCACACTTTGTTTTCCAGACCTCAAGAAATGAACAAACACAGTTTTCCTACCTGTCTTCATGTATTTCCTATTGAAACAGGAATTTACAACACAGCTTAGCAGCTTGTCATGGCAATTCAGTGACAAGTGGATTTAGGAGGAGGGGACATTTGATTGGTTGGGGACTTGGGGTAAGTGTTCGATATGTTTATTCCATTTTCCTGCGAGATTCTTATCGTGTGTGTGTGTGTGTGTATGTGTGTGTGTGTGTGTGTGTGTGTAATCTGGTCAACCCTACATTATGGGGACAAAATGTCCCCTCAAAGATGGCAATATCCGAAATCCTTGTAAACGAAAACAGCTTATAAATGTGTATATATAAATATATATTTTTTGAAAATGTAAAAATGCAGAAAGTTTTCTGTGATGGTATGGTTAGGGGTAAGGTTAGTGTAAGGGGACAGAATATACAGTTTGTACAGTATAAAAGTCACTGTCTAGGGAAAGTCCCAATAAAACATTAAAACACAGTGTGTGTGTGTGTGTGTGTGTGTGTGTGTGTGTGTGTGTGTGTGTGTGTGTGTGTGTGTGTGTGTGTGTGTGTGTGTGTGTGTGTGTGTGTGTGTGTGTGTGTGTGTGTGTGTGTGTGTGTGTGTGTGTGTGTGTATGTGTGTGTGTGTGTGTGTGTGTGTGTGTGTGTGTGTGTGTGTGTGTGTGTGTGTGTGTGTGTGTGTGTGTGTTTGTTATCTTTTAGGCATAAAAGGCTATCTTTTAAATATAACAAATATTAAAATAAAAACGGTAAAAGTTTTAAAGTAAAATTTTTTTTTTGTTTTTTTTTTTTTGTTCATTCTGGCATTTACTGGAGCATCTGTTGTTAAGTTTAATAAAATCGGGTGACTGGGGTGATTTGAGAACACTGTAAAATCAGTGTGATTCTCTCGGGATAGTCTGGCCTGTGAATGAAGACTATGAAGACTTTTTTTTAGAACAAGTGTGTATGTGTGTGTAATTGTGTGATAGTTGATATTGGCGCATCGTCACTCTAAAAACTCACACCTGCCTCCCACTGTCTTCTTAAGGAGAAAGAAAACCCTCTGGAGTCCAACACTTCTGTGGGTGAGACCGAGGATAGTGAGAGAGTTTTCTGTCAGCTAACGTGTGTCCTCACTTCAGGTGACTCAGTGACAAAACACGCCATGTCTCTCTTACTCATCTTTTGTTCATTTGATGTCTGATTTACAAATCACTCTCATCTTTCACACATTTTTGGGGTTTGTTTTGTTGTTTACTTCACCGGCTGTTTCTCAAAAGAGTCTTTCCACATTGTAAACAGAGAGGATATTTTTAACCAAAAAAAAAAAAGAATTAATTAGTTAACTACAGGATACCTTACCATATAGTAAAATATTACATTTTAAAAGACTGTGTATGTTATTTTACTGTAGAATATAGTAAAAATTGTAAAAAGTTATATATATTTTTAGACACAAGATTAGGAATGACCATACACATAGACCATTTTTATACAATTTTAAATGGCAATATATCATTTAAATATTGTTAAATAATAATTTTATAGGAATTTTATATTATCTTATGTTGAAAGAATTACACGTACAAACCATCAAGTTTCTTTAGATTTACTAAAAAGTTT